>NC_141157.1:10000-17500 GCF_053477565.2 Lygodium microphyllum | reverse complement strand
GGGTGGGGTGGTGTGGATGCAGCGGGTTTTCCGAGGTGGGGTGCGCGGGGGCGTCGTGGGGGGGTGACGCGGGGTGGGGTGGGTCGAGCGGGGTTTTCGGAGGCGTGGAGGGAGCGGGGTTTTTCGAGGTGGGGTGCGGGGGGGGCGTCGTGGGGGGGTGCGGTGGGGTGGGGGGGTGCGCCGTGTCGTGGGGGGTGACGCGGGGTGGGGTGGGTCGAGCGGGGTTTTCGGAGGCGTGGAGGGAGCGGGGTTTTTCGAGGTGGGGTGCGGGGGGGGCGTCGTGGGGGGGTGCGGTGGGGTGGGGGGGTGCGCCGTGTCGTGGGGGGTGACGCGGGGTGGGGTGGGTCGAGCGGGGTTTTCGGAGGCGTGGAGGGAGCGGGGTTTTTCGAGGTGGGGTGCGGGGGGGGCGTCGTGGGGGGGTGCGGTGGGGTGGGGGGGTGCGCCGTGTCGTGGGGGGTGACGCGGGGTGGGGTGGGTCGAGCGGGGTTTTCGGAGGCGTGGCGGGGTGCTGTGGAGGGAGCGGGGTTTTTCGAGGTGGGGTGCGGGGGTGCGCCGTGTCGTGGGGGGGGTGACGCGGGGTGGGGTGGGTCGAGCGGGGTTTTCGGAGGCGTGGAGGGAGCGGGGTTTTTCGAGGTGGGTGCGGGGGGGGGCGTTGTGGGGGGGTGCGCCGTGTCGTGGCGGGTGACGCGGGGTGGGGTGGGTCGAGCGGGGTTTTCGGAGTCGTGGCGGGGTGCTGTGGAGGGAGCGGGGTTTTTCGAGGTGGGGTGCGGGGGGGCGTCGTGGGGGGGTGCGCCGTGTCGTGGGGGGGTGACGCGGGTCGAGCGGGGTTTCGGAGGCGTGGTGGTGTGGCGTGGAGGCAGCGGGGTTTTTCGAGGTGGGGTGCGGGGGGGGCGTCGTGGGGGGGTGCGGTGGGGTGGGGGGGTGCGCCGTGTCGTGGGGGGGTGACGCGGGGTGGGGTGGGTCGAGCGGGGTTTTTGGAGGAGAGGTGGGGTGCTGTGGATGGAGCGCGGTTTTTCGAGGTGGGGTGGGGGGGGGGGCGTCGTGGGGGGGTGCGGCGGGGTGGGGGGTGCGCCGTGACGCGGGGTGGGGTGGGTCGAGCGCGGTTTTTTGGAGGCGTGGCGGGGTGGTGTGGAGGGAGCGGGGTTTTTCGAGGTGGGGTGCGGGGGGGGGCCTCGTGGGGGGGTGCGCCGTGTCATGGGGGAGTGACGCGGGGTTGGGGTGGTCAAGCGGGGTTTTTGGAGGAGAGGTGGGGTTTAGGGTGGAGGGAGCGGGGTTTTTCGAGGTGGGGTGCGGGGGGGCGTCGTGGGGGGTGACGCGGGGTGGGGGTGGTCGAGCGGGGTTTTTGGAGGAGGGGGGGGTGCTGTGGAGGGAGCGCGGTTTTTCGAGGTGGGGTGCGGGGGGGCGTCGTGGGGGGGTGCGGTGGGGTGGGGGGGTGCGCCGTGTCGTGGGGGGGTGACGCGGGGTGGGGTGGGTCGAGCGGGGTTTTTGGAGGAGAGGTGGGGTGCTGTGGATGGAGCGCGGTTTTTCGAGGTGGGGTGGGGGGGGGGGGCGTCGTGGGGGGGTGCGGTGGGGTGGGGGGTGCGCCGTGACGCGGGGTGGGGTGGGTCGAGCGCGGTTTTTTGGAGGCGTGGCGGGGTGGTGTGGAGGGAGCGGGGTTTTTCGAGGTGGGGTGCGGGGGGGGGGGGGGGCGTCGTGGGGGGGTGCGCCGTGTCGTGGGGGGGAGACGCGGGGTGGGGTGGGTCGAGCGGGGTTTTCGGAGGCGTGGTGGTAAGGCGTGGAGGGAGCGGGGTTTTTCGAGGTGGGGTGCGAGGGGGGGCGTCGTGGGGGGGTGCGCCGTGTCGTGGGGGGGAGACGCGGGGTGGGGTGGGTCGAGCGGGGTTTTCGGAGGCGTGGTGGTAAGGCGTGGAGGGAGCGGGGTTTTTCGAGGTGGGGTGCGGGGGGGGGCGTCGTGGGGGGGTGCGGTGGGGTGGGGGGGTGCGCCGTGTCGTGGGGGGGTGACGCGGGGTGGGGTGGGTCGAGCGGGGTTTTTCGAGGTGGGGTGCGGGGGGGGGGGGGGGGGGGGGATATGCTCCGCGTCGTGGGGGGGTGCGCCGTGTCCTGGGGGAGTGACGCGGGGTTGGGTGGGTCGAGTGGGGTTTTTCGAGGTGGGGTGCGGGGGGGGGGGGGATATGCGCCGCGTCGTGGGGGGGTGCGGTGGGGTGTGGGGGGTGTGCCGTGTCGTGGGGGGCTGACGCGAGGTGGGGTGGGTCGAGCGGGGTTTTCGGAGGTGCGGTGTGGGGGGTGTGCCGTGTCGTGGGGGACTGACGCGAGGTGGGGTGGGTCGAGCGGGGTTTTCGGAGGCGTGGTGGGGTGGTATGGAGGGAGCGGGGTTTTTCGAGGTGGGGTGCGGGGCGGCGTCGTTGGGGGGTGCGGTGGGGTGGGGGGTGCGCCATGTCGTGGGGGGGTGACGCGGGGTGGGGTGGGTCGAGCGGGGTTTTCGGAGGCATTTGTGGTGTGGCGTGGAGGGAGCGGGGTTTTTCGAGGTGGGGTGCGGGGGGGGGGGGGGGGGCGTCGTGGGGGGGTGCGGTGGGGTGGGGGGGTGTGCCGTGTCATGGGGGAGTGACGCGGGGTTGGGTGGGTCGAGCGGGGTTTTTCGACGTGGGGTGAGGGGGGGTGGGGAGGTGCGCCGTGTCGTGGGGGGGTGCGGTGGGGTGTGGGGGGTGTGCCGTGTCGTGGGGGGGCTCGCGCGAGGTGGGGTGGGTCGAGCGTGGTTTTCGGAGGCGTGGTGGGGTGGTGTGGAGGGAGCGGGGTTTCTGGAGGTGGGGTGCGGGGGGCATCGTGGGGGGGTGCGGTGGGGTGGAGGGTGCGCCGTGTCGTGGGGGAGTGAGGCGGGGCACGGTGGGTCGAGCCTGGTTTTTGGAGGAGTGGTGGGGTGCTGTGGATGGAGCGGGGTTTTTCGAGGTGGGGTGGGGGGGAGGCGCCGCGTCGTAGGGGGGTGCGGTGGGGTGGGGTGGGGGGGTGTGCCGTGTCGTGGGGGGTGACGCGGGGTGTCGCGATGCCCCCCTCCCCCCACCATGCCCCGACATGACGCGACGCGCCCCCTCCCCAACATAACATGACAACCCCCCTCCCCCCCCCATGACATCCCCCCACCCCCCATGACACGACACGACGCGATGCGCCCCCCCCATGACGTCCCCCCCTCAAAAATTCGCCTCCCCCCTCAACACACACCACCCCCCCCCCTCCCCCCCTCAAAAATTCGGCCCCCCCATGACATCCCCCCCAGCCCCCATGACACGACGCGACGCGACGCGCCCCGCCATGACACGACACGACACGACGCGCCCCCCCCTTCCCCCCTCAACACACACCACACCATGTCGCGACGTGCCGCGCCCCCCCTCCCCCCCCCCCCCCCCCATGACATCCCCACCCCAGCCCCCCCACCCACGACACGACATGATGCGATGCGCCCCCCCCCCCCCATGACATGACACGATGCGACGCGCCCCCCCCCCCCATGACATCCCCCCCCATGGGATCCCCCCCCTCCCCGCCCCCCCATGACACGACACGATGCGATGTGCCACCCTCCCCTTAACACACACACCCACCCAACGCAATGCCCCCCCCCCCCCCCCCCCCCCCCCCCCCCCGCGCCCCATGGCCTGACACGACGCGACGTGCTTCCCTCCCCTTAACACACCCACCCACCCTCCATGACGCCCTCCATGACGCGACGTGGAGGGGGGGGGGGGGAGGGGTGGTGTTTTGTGTGTTGAGGGGGGGGGGGGGCGGGGGGTGGGGTGGTGTGTGTTGAGGGGGGATGGGTGGGGTGGTGTGTGTTGAGGGCGGGGGGTGGGGTGGTGTGTGTTGAGGGGGGATGGGTGGGGTGGTGTGTGTTGAGGGCGGGGGGGGGATTTTTCGGGGGGGGGGGGGGGGGGGAGGGGTGGTGTGGTGTGGGGTGGTGTGTGTTGAGGGGGGGGGGGGGGAGGGGTGGGGTGGTGTGTGTTGAGGGGTGGGCGAAATTTGGAGGGGGGGAAGGGGAGGGGTGGTGTGGTGTGGTGTGTGTTGAGGGGGGGGGGGGGGATTTTTGAGAGGGGGGGGGAGGGGTGGTGTGGTGTGTGTTGAGGGGGGGGGGGGGGGAAAGGGTGGGGAGGTGTGTATTGAGGGGGGGGGGCGCGAATTTTTTGGGGGGGGGGGAGGGGTGGTGTGTGTTGGGGCCGGGGGGTGGGGGGGCAAATTTTGGAGGGGGGGGGAGGGGTGGTGTGGTGTGGTGTGTGTTGAGGGGGGTGGCCGAATTTTTGGGGGGGGGGGGGGTGGGGTGGTGTGTGTTGGGGGGGGGGGGGCGAATTTTTTGGGGGCGGGGGCGGGGGAGGGGTGGGGTGGTGTGTGTTAATGGGGGGGGGACGAAATTTGGAGGGGGGGAAGGGGAGGGGTGGAGTGGTGTGTGTTGAGGGGGGGGGGGGGGGGGATTCTTGAGGGGGGGGGAGGGGTGGTGTGGTGTGTGTTGAGGGGGGGGGGGGGGGAGGGGTGGTGTGGGGTGGTGTGTGTTGAGGGGGGGGCGGGGGTGGGGAGGGGTGGTGTGGCGTGGTGTGTGTTGAAGGGGGGGGGGCGAATTTTTGGGGGGGGAAGGGGCGAAATTTGGACGGGGGGGCGAATTTTTGGGGGGGGGGGGGAGGGGTGGGGTGGTGTGTGTTGAGGGGAAGGCGAAATTTGGAGGGGGGGAAGGGGAGGGGTGGTATGGTGTGGTGTGGTGTGTGTTGAGGGGGGTGGCCGAAATTTTTTGGGGGGGGGGGTGGAGTGGTGTGTGTTGGGGGGGGGGGGGGGGGGGGGCGAATTTTTTGGGGGCGGGGGGGGGGGGGGGGGGGGAGGGGTGGGGTGGTGTGTGTTGAGGGGGGGGCGGAATTTGGTGGGGGGGAAGGGGAGGGGTGGTGTGGTGTGTGTTGAGGGGGGGGGAGGGGTGGTGTGGTGTGTGTTGGGGGGGGGGTGGGGTGGTGTGTGTTGAGGGGGGAGGGGTGGGAAATTTTTGGGGGGGGGGGGCGAATTTTGGAGGGGGGGGGGGGGGGGGGAGCGGTGGTGTGGTGTGGTGTGTGTTGAGGGGGGGGGAAGGGGCAAAATTTGGAGGGGGGGTGAATTTTTGGGGCGGGGGGGGGAGGGGTGGGGTGGTGTGTGTTGAGGGGGGGGCGAAATTTCGAGGGGGGGAAGGGGAGGGGTGGTGTGGTGTGTGTTGGGGGGGGGGGGGGGATTTTTGAGGGGGGGGGGGAGGGGTGGTGTGGTGTGGTGTGTGTTGAGGGGGGGGGGAGGGGTGGTGTGGTGTGGTGTGTGTTGAGGGGGGGGGGGGGGGCAAAATTTGGAGGGGGGGGGGGAGGGGTGGTGTGGTGTGGTGTGTGTTGAGGGGGGGGGGATTTTTGAGGGGGGGGGGGAGGGGTGGTGTGGTGTGGTGTGGTGTGTGTTGAGGGGGGAGGTTATTTTTGAGGGGGGGGGGGGAGGGGTGGTGTGGTGTGTGTTGAGGGGGGGGCGGGGAATTTTTGAGGGGGGGTGGGTGGGGTGGTGTGTGTTGAGGGGGGGGGGGGAATTTTTGGGGGGGGGGGGGAGGGGTGGTGTGGTGTGGTGTGTGTTGAGGGGGGGGGGATTTTTGAGGGGGGGGGAGGGGTGGTGTGGTGTTTGTTGAGGGGGGGGTGGGGAGGTGTGTATTGAGGGGGGGGGCGCGAATTTTTTTTGGGGGGGGGGGGGGGGGGGGCAAATTTTGGAGGGGGGGAGGGGGTGTGTGGTGTGGTGTGTGTTGAGGGGGGTGGCCGAATTTTTGGGGGGGGGGGGGCGAATTTTTTGGGGGCGGGGGGGGGGGGGAGGGGTGGTGTGGTGTGTGTTGAGGGGGGGGCGAAATTTGGAGGGGGGGAAGGGGAGGGGTGGTGTGGTGTGTGTTGAGGGGGGGGGGGGGGGATTTTTGAGGGGGGGGGGAGACGTGGTGTGGTGTGGTGTGTGTTGAGGGGGGGGGGGGGGGAATTTTTGAGGGGGGGGGGAGGCGTGGTGTGGTGTGGTGTGTGTTGAGGGGGGGGGGGCGAATTTTTGGGGGGGAAGGGGCGAAATTTGGACCGGGGGGGGGCGAATTTTTGGGGGGGGGGGGGAGGGGTGGGGTGGTGTGTGTTGAGGGGAAGGCGAAATTTGGAGGGGGGAAGGGGAGGGTTGGTGTGGTGTGGTGTGGTGTGTGTTGAGGGGGGGGGGATTTTTGAGGGGGGGGGGGGATTTTTGAAGGGGGGGGGGGGGGGGGGGGGGCGAATTTTGGAGGGGGGGGGAGGGGTGGTGTGGTGGGTGTGTGTTGAGGGGGGGGCCAATTTTTTGGGGGGGGGGGCAAAATTTGGAGGGGGGGGGGGAGGGGTGGTGTGGTGTGGTGTGTGTTGGGGGGGAGGGATTTTTGAGGGGGGGGGGGAGGGGTGGTGTTTTGTGTGTTGAGGGGGGGGGGGGGGGATTTTTGAGGGGGGGGGAGGGGTGGTGTGGTGTGTGTTGAGGGGGGGGATGTGGTGGTGTGTGTTGGGGGGGGGGGGAATTTTTGGGGGGGGGGGGGGGAGAAATTTTTGGGGGGGGAGGGGAGGTGTGGGGTGGTGTGTGTTGAGGGGGGTGGGGGGCGAATTTTGGAGGGGGGGGGAGGGGTGGTGTGGTGTGGTGTGTGTTGAGGGGGGGGCCAATTTTTTGGGGGGGGGGCAAAATTTGGAGGGGGGGGAGGGGTGGTGTTTTGTGTGTTGAGGGGGGGGGGGGGAATTTTTGAGGGGGGGGGAGGGGTGGTGTGGTGTGTGTTGGGGGGGGGGGGGTGGGGTGGTGTGTGTTGAGGGGGGTGGGGGGGGGGGGAGGGGTGGTGTGGTGTGGTGTGTGTTGGGGGGGGGGGCGAATTTTTGGGGGGGAGAAGGGGCGAAATTTGGAGGGGGGGGGGAGGGGTGGGGTGGTGTGTGTTGAGGGGGGGGCGAAATTTGGAGGGGGGGAAGGGGAGGGGTGGTGTGGTGTGGTGTGGTGTGTGTTGAGGGGGGGGGGGGAAGGTTGGGGAGGTGTGTATTGAGGGGGGGGGGGGCGAATTTTCGGGGGGGGGGGGAGGGGTGGTGTGTGTTGGGGGCGGGGGGGGGGGGGGGAAGGGTGGGGAGGTGTGTATTGAGGGGGGGGGGGGGCTGAATTTTTGGGGGGGGGGAGGGGTGGTGTGGTGTGTGTTGAGGGGGGTGGTCGAATTTTTTTGGGGGGGGGGGGGTGGAGTGGTGTGTGTTGGGGGGGGGGGGGCGAATTTTTTGGGGCGGGGGGGGGGGGGGGGGAGGGGTGGGGTGGTGTGGGGGGGGGGAGGGGTGGGGTGGTGTGTGTTGAGGGGGGGGCGAAATTTCGAGGGGGGGAAGGGGAGGGGTGGTGTGGTGTGTGTTGAGGGGAGGGGTGGTGTGGTGTGTGTTGAGGGGGGGGGTGGGGTGGTGTGTGTTGAGGGGGGGGGGGGGGGGGCGAATTTTGGAGGGGGGGGAGGGGTGGTGTGGTGTGGTGTGTGTTGAG
>NC_141156.1:137459595-137604595 GCF_053477565.2 Lygodium microphyllum | reverse complement strand
GTGTGTGTGTGTGTGTGTGTGTGTGTGTGTGTGTGTGTGTGTGTGTGTGTGTGTGTGTGTGTGTGTGTGTGTGTGTGTGTGTGTGTGTGTGTGTGTGTGTGTGTGTGTGTGTGTGTGTGTGTGTGTGTGTGTGTGTGTGTGTGTGTGTGTGTGTGTGTGTGTGTGTGTGTGTGTGTGTGTGTGTGTGTGTGAAGAGAAGAGAGGAGAGGAAATATTGGTTATGATCCCCTCATGTAACTATGTAAGGGACTACATGTTTGAATATGAAAATGAGAGGTTTACTATGATCCTCTCTTTCCTAGAGAAAGAAATGAGGGAGAGTGTCTATATCAAAATGTGCACACTTGCATATAGCATACAATTGTGGAAGAACTCAAGAACATGGCAACAATCTATGCTTCTTCCCAAGTTCTACTATTGGCATTTTGGGATGTCTTGATTGAAGCGTTTTTGGAGGTGGCACATATAAAGAAATGTATTCATCTTCAAATTCATGGCCTTTACATTGCCATTTTTGTTATCACATTACCTACTTTTCTCAATAATACTCTCAATGATGGAAAAACATAAGGTGCGAGGGTGAAAATGGAGGATAATACAATTAATCCTTTTTTGGAAAGAGCAAATGCTAATTGTGCAATAAAGTTTTTGTTAGCACCTTGAAACTTCCTTTTTTTGTGTTGGCCCTATGTAAGCTTTAGAGGATAAAGTGTGGTGAAATTTATTTTAACATTATCCTATTGTCAATGGTCTAGCTATGATGTGAGAGCATGTGTTGGAACTTGGTTGTGCATAACCCAAGTTTTCACTTTTACTTTGGTGGATCTTAGGGACCTCGTGTATGCCTAGTCTAATTGTTGATGCATTGTAATCCATCTTTTTCTTTCTACTACAATGGATCTTGGAAACATCAAAGACTCTATTGATTTAAGCCCTTACCATTATGTTATGCCTCCCCTTCCCTTCACAACCATCGGGCCATCAAACACTTAGGCCACTCTCTCTTGATATTACCCCCATGCAAACCTATATTAGCCATCGAAAACTTAAGTTTTCATGGGTGTAGTGGCTTAATCCACTCCCCAAGCCTAATCCCTCATCTTCCTAAGGTCATTGAAGCCTTGCTTCAACTTCCTCAGACAATCTTGCACCTTCCACTGCAGCTTGCGGATTGAATGGTCTTCTCAATTCCACGAACTTGCAAACTTCTAGTTGTAAGCCTTTGAGGAACACTCATTTCTGGATGCCTTCATCCAAATGATGATTGGTCCATCTCTTCAAGATGGATTCCATTCGCGAGACATAAGCTTCTACTCTTTCTCCAGGGGACTCATGAACTCCTCTTGCATCCGCTCTTCAAAACCTTCACGCCTGAATTTAGTGAGGAAGGCCAACTTCATGTCGTCCCATGTGCCAAAAGTTCCTACTACTTGTCTCTCATACCACTAAAACGCCGCGCCCTTGAAAGTGCCAGGGAATATCACTAACCAATGCTCAGGGGTTATGGCATTGTTAACCACGTATGCTACCATAAACTCTGCTACATGAATATCAGGGTCTTCATTGTACTCTCCCTTAAAAATTGGCAATTGGACTATATTTGTTGGCCTATCATCAATATTTTCAGGACGAATCTGACTAGGATGGGGACCTCAAGTCGCCATGGGGACTTTTGTAAAGAGTGCTTTTAAGGTCTCAAAGGAGGCTTCTGCTGCTCATTCTTGGCCTTAATTTTTGCTTTCTCTCTTCTCACGTACCTCTAGACTCATTCTAGTGCTTGCCTCTTGATTGCATCATTCATCCGGGGGTTGGCTCCAGCCAGTTGCAACAGAACAGAATCAGAGGGGGCTTTAGTCTCTGGAGGACTCTCTGGCCAACATCTCTTCTACTTCCTTCTTCTCTATGTCTCTGAATTTAGCTTTCAAACTACTAAGGGGGAGATATTCCGTTCTAAAGGTATCAAAACTCATTCTTCTGAGGATAATTGTTGTGCCATCATCATAATAATGCCTTTTGATGGTTTTAATAGTGTATGTTGTGAAGAATACTCTATCCACCAACTTCCAATGGGTTGCTAATTGAACAAACAGGAGATTGTCAGTGCATCAGGCATCCCACGTGTCCTGCTGTTAAGCATCCATGAACAAATTCCAACTCTTTAATTTCTTGTTTTTGTGAACCTCCACTGACCATGACTCCTGAAGTTTCTTCACGATCTCCCACTTGATGATGTCCAGAAACTTCTCAATGAACGCCAAATCTTCCATGGATAGTCATTCTCTCTATTTCTGCACTTCAGTTTGTTCCCAAACAATTTGCCACCATGATGCAAGTTCCTGCTACTTCAACAAGAAGAGGAAATAGTCCAACACATAGAGTTTGCATCATGATGGTAATGTGTTTCCGCCATTGTGGGATGAACTTCTTGTGGAAAATGGCTTTGGTAATGAGAGTCTACAACTCTTCAATGGAAGAAGGAACTTTGCAAACATCCATTGAATTCTCCTCTTCTGTGGCAATGCCATTTCCTTCATTTTCAGCCTCGTTTGATGCTTGTTGATGGCAAGTTTCCTCAGCTGTGCACCAAAAACATGGAGCCCCAAGAGAGACACCAAGGAAAAGGGGTTTCCACAACAAGAAAATCTATCTTGTAACATCAACAAGATTTTGTTTCATTTTTAGAGAACCACAACAAGGCAAAGAACAAATCTTCAAGCAGCATCATAGTAGATATCTCCCACGGATTTGATAGAATCAACCATAATCTTCAACATCTTCATAGAATCCATCAAAAATAAAAAGAACACAAAAGAATACACCTCTTTTAAATGGAAATAATCACATAGTATTCATCTTCATTGTCTTCATAGTTTTCTCTCATAGTCTCTCATAGATAAATACATTGTTTTGCATAAAATTGGATGTCTCTGGCTCTCTCTTCCTCTCTCAATCAATAGTACATCATCTCATCTCTACAATACTCAATAGTCACTCATAATAATCCTTCTTAGATCCTAGATACCTCTTCCAAGAGGTGTGTCTGATATGAAAGGTCACCAGAGCCACTACAGTGACTCTTCATAGCTCAACACTGTCACTTCACTCCAGTCTTCTCTTGAGTCTTCAACAGCTACTTCTTCTACTTTCTTGAGCTCTTTTGAACTTACATTTGCCTCTTTCCAAGGCTAGAAAACTTTCTCAACATCACACATACATTCCATAGAACACTTACAGAAGCATACGAAATAGAACATGAACAGGAACAAAGGCTCTACGGAAGCTCAACCACGGGTTACAGAAGGTCAACAGAAAACGTCAGAACCTCATAACTCATACTAAAACCATTCCAAACTATCAAAAACCATTCAATAAGCTTTCAAAAGACCGCAACCTTTATCAATCATCAATCCATGCTTCATATAGAAGAAAATTAGAACAAAATAGAAGCTAAACAGAAGGTATCAGAATCAATCAGAACATCACAAAACCTCATATTTCTACTGAGAATTATCATGAGCTTCAAAAACATAATCAATATCATCCAAAACACTCTCAAACACTTCCAAAACAACTAATCATCACTCAAAATCCATCAAAAATCAATCATTCAGGTCTTAAAAACAACAAAAATCAACCATAAAATCTAGTCATTTCAGCATTCAACATCTTGTAGCATCAACAACCTTTTGTTTCATTCTTTAGAGAACCACAACAAGGAAAAGAACAAATCTTCACGCAGCATCATAGTGGATATCTTCCCCATGGATTTGATAGAATCAACCATAATCTTCGACATCTTCATAGAATCCATCAAAACTAACAAGAACACAAAAGAATACACCACTTTTAAATGGAAATAATCACATAGTATTCATCTTCATTGTCTTCATAGTTTTCTCTCACAGTCTTTCATAGATAGATACATTGTTTTGCATAGAATTGGATATCTCTGGCTCTCTCTTCCTCTCTCAATCAATAGTATATCATCTCCTATCTACAATACTCAATAATCACTCTTAATAATCCTTCTTAGGTCATGGATGCCCCTTCCAAGAGGTGTGTCTGATATGAAAGGTCACCATAGCCACTATAGTGACTCTTCATAGCTCAACGCTATCACTTTACTCAAGTCTTTTCTTGAGTCTTCTGCTTTGGTCTGCCGATCTGATAAGCCATTGTATAGCTTGCATTCCCCTTGCAAGCCTAGATCCTTTCATTGTCACATCCATCATTATGTTTAATAATGAGCCTTCATCACTTAATGCATCTTCAATAAAGCGTCCTTCTATCCATACACCAATCTCTGGGGTGCCAAGATCTAGGAAGGTGTCGGCTACATCTACTTTTTTCACAAGTTCTGAGGCTCTGTTGGACTTGGTCACCATGGAGGGAACAATTCTTAGGCCTCTTCTTCTTGTCAGTATGCTTTTGAATTTCTTTTGACAGCCGGGAGACAACATCAATAACTGTCGAAAGATTAAGTTTGGTTTAAAAGTGTCTAGGTCTTGGACCAAATCATAGTCTTTGATATGATCCACAGGCTTTTCCAATCGGCTGGGAAATGGGGCCACACCCACTTTTATCTTTCCTTTTTCTTCTAGGAATGGCAACATATACGCTTCTTCTTCATGAGGAGGTACTTCCCCATCCTCTATTTCATGGACCTCTGGTCCTGTCTATGTAACTGTCTCTGTAGCTCTCTGTGGCTCTGTAGTGCTCTGTACTACATTATTCTGGACTGCATTCTTCTGTTTTTCTCGAGAAATATTGAACTTCACAATCTTGGTAGAAGGAACATTCTCTTTTGGAACTACATGTTCTCCTTTCTTTGCTTGTGTTATTGCGGCCACTCTCAATTCCACCAAATTGGAAGCAGGTTCTGGGTCTTCTGTAGGGTATCAGAATTAGATTTCACAAGGGCTAGACTTGGATAATCTTTTGCAATGTGGCCTTCTCCTTTGCATCGACTCCATAAGGGCTAGTAATCCACAGATCTTCTAGGGTTTGGACAATTCGGTGAGATATGACCCTTTTCTCCACATCTATAACATTCCACCTCTGATCTTTGACCACCGCCCCAGCAGACTATCGTCCTTTGTAACTTTGAGAGGGAAACCCCCTTTAACCAAAATTAAGACCAAACTCCCTAGTCTTTGGTCCAATGTCCTATGTTGTCATTTTGGATTCCAGCAATCTTGCATTTTCGTCTTTCTTTCTCCTTTCATGCATCTCTTTCAAAGAGCAAATATCCTCTATATGGTTCTTCCTCAAACAATATGAACAGAAAGCTCTAGGAATGGTTGGTTTTTGGGTACATTCAGTGGCTAAATGTCCCACCTGATGGCACTTTCTGCACCATGTATTAGAACACATCACATCTCTCCCACCTCCTGCAAGAGTGGATATATTGGTGGTATTCACCTTCAGTGCCTGTAGTTGCTCTGTAATCACATCCATAAGCTCTTTCTTGATACTTGCCACTGAATTGGATAGGTAGTTCTTCAGATTTTCACCTCATGAAGTACTTGTAGTAGGGTTTTGGGAAGTCTCTGTAATTACTACATACACTGGTTGGGTTGATCCAGAAGGTCCTCTATTCTGGTTCTGATTCAGAGCTTCTGTTGAGACCTGGGGTTGTTGATTCCAATGGGTAGGATTCCACTGTTGTTGAGTCACCATTGGAGGAACTGTTTGAGGCCACCATTGTTGTGGTTGAACCATCATTTGAGGCACTGTCGACTATGGCATAGCCACTGTGGATTAGGTGCATTGTATTGCGGCACTGTTTGCATCTGGAGATAGGGGTAGGGAGCTATTCGTGGAACTGCATTTGGTGGGTATACCATGTCAAGATTGTGGGAGAGAAGGAAGGATTCTCACTTGTAGCTTCCTTGCTTGCACAATGGGGGAATACACACAAGGGTGGAGGCTGAAAACAGTTTTTTTCTTCTTATTGTGTAAGCCAAAAAGAAGACTCATACAAAGAAATAGAAGAACCCTATATATGGGTCTCAAACCAAACTCAACTAACTAAGGTGGCATACTAACTGAGCCACGAACTAGAGTAGATAAGGATAGCTGTCATCTAGCTATTATTCATGGGCAATGTACCAACCGCATCTGCAAACTGACAAGTCAGTGACATAAATGCACAACGGTCACCCTGGCATATCACGAGTGGAGCTCGATATCTCAACACTCCCCCTCGAGCTCAATCCCAATTCCTGCACACCAAGCAGGTCTCTGAACTTGCGCAGCTTCTCTGCACCCAATGCCTTCGTGAATATGTCAGCTACCTGATCCTCTGTGCTGACGTAAACTAGATCAATAAGACCTAGTAAAACCCTCTCCCGCACATAGTGATAATGCACCTCAATGTGCTTTGTTCTAGCATGAAAGACTGGGTTATTTGCCAAGTGTGTGCTGCTCATGTTGTCACAATAAATGACAACTGGCCCATATATAGGCTGATGCATATCATAAAGTAGCTTATGCAACCAAGCTACCTCACATGCAGCCATTGCTGCACCCCTGTACTCAGCCTCTGTGCTCGACAAGGCAACTGTAGGTTGTTTCTTGCTACTCCAAGTGACTACAGCACTCCCAAAAGAGAAAACATATCCACTGGTAGATCGTCTATCAGAGATACTACTAGCCCAATCAGCATCAGTGTATCCATGCAACTGTATCTGAACCCCAGTCTCATAAAATAGTCCATACTGCAATGTGGACTTCACATACCTGAGTATGCGTCTAGCCGCATCCAAATGCGGTTTCCTTGG
Source organism: Lygodium microphyllum (assembly GCF_053477565.2). NCBI lineage: Eukaryota > Viridiplantae > Streptophyta > Polypodiopsida > Schizaeales > Lygodiaceae > Lygodium > Lygodium microphyllum. The sequence goes on along the minus strand of NC_141156.1, from coordinate 137,597,813 downwards.
AGCCTGCATAAACTGACTTACCAATCCAACAGCATAGCTCAAATCTGGCATGGTAATAGTCATATAAATCAAACTTCCTACTATGCGTCTGTACATAGTAGGGTCTTCGAGAAGCTCACCTGCATCTGCGCTCAGCTTCACATTCTGCTCCAAAGGAACTGAAATAGGCTTGTAGCCTGTCATCCCATATTTGGACAGCATGTCCAATCCATACTTCCTCTGCAAGAGCTGTATCCCACTTGGTGATCTAATCACCTCAATGCCCAAGAAATAATGCAGCTCTCCCAAATCCTTCATCTCAAACTTTTGCTTCAATAGCATTTTCACATGAAGGATATCTTCATCACTGTCACCTGTCATAATCAAATCATCAACATAAATGACAAGTAGCATAATACCTTTCTCTGTTTTTCTCACATAAAGTGAGAAATCTGCCTTGGAAATCTGAAAGCCAATAGTGACAAGATACTGTCCTATCTTGTCAGACCATGCTCTAGGTGCTTGCTTCAAGCCATACAAGGCTTTCTTCAACCTGCAAACAAACTCAGGATGAACAGCATGCACATAACCTAGTGGCTGCTCCATATAGACCTCTTCTTGCAAATCACCATGCAAGAAGGCATTCTTTACATCCATCTGATGTAAAGACCATCCCTTTGATGCAACCATAGCAATGACTGCTCTTACGGTTGCCATCCTTGCAACCGGACTGAATGTTTCTTCATAGTCAATGCCATATGTTTGTGCATACCCCTTGACTACTAATCTTGCCTTGTATCTGTTCACAGAACCATCTACATTGTGCTTCACCTTATAAACCCACTTACAGCCAATTGCATTCTTACCTTTAGGCAAAGGTACCAATTCCCATGTAGCATTTGCTTCCAAGGAATCCATTTCTTCATCCATGGCTTTCTCCCATTTTTCTTTTCCCATGGCTTGCTCAAAAGAAGTGGGTTCTGGTTCCTGTATCACTTTGACCATATATGCATAGTGAATGGCTGTAAATCCATCATATTTCAGCCTATCCACAGGATACCTAGCTCTAGTAGACATACGCAAAGTAGGTTCACTCCCAGGTGCTCTCAAAACATCCCTGGTCTTCCTTACTCCAGGTGTAACAATAGAAGGAATACCCAACTCATCATCAATGCTCTGTTCTGAGCCACTGGATTCACCATCCACATAAGAGTGACCTGCATTCACATCAAACATGGGCTGATCTACCTTCTCTTTTCCTTTTCGTGATACCTGAATACCACTATCTGCATTGCTTTGAGAAGATTCTGCTGATCTCAATCTGCCTGTCCATGGCGAAGAATGTGAACCATTGCTAGAGGACGCTCCAGGTCCACTAATATTTTGTGACTGCTGCTGTGAATTCTATGTAGCATTACCGTTTTGTGCATCTACATTATCAATCACATTTAATGGTTTATACCAGCTACTCATCTCATCAAAAACAACATCTCTGCTCACTGTAAACTTACGAGTAGAAGGGTTATAGCATCTATACCCTTTCTGCTGCAAACAGTAACCAATAAAGATGCACTTCTCAGCTTTTGGATCCAACTTGGATCTCAACTCATCTGGCACATGAACATAGGCAATGCAACCAAAAATCTTCAAATGAGAAATATCTAGTTTCCTACCAGTATACCTCTCCTCTGGAGTCATCCCATGTATTGCTGCAGTGGGAGTCATGTTCATTATGTAGACTGCTGTAGCAACTACCTCAGCCCAATAAAAATCTGGCAAGTCTTTTTCATTGAGCATGGCACGAGATACCTCTCCAATATGCCTATTTTTCCTTTCTGCAATTCCATTTTGTTGTGGGGTATGACTGCATGAATATTGCTGCTTTATGCCATGCTCCTGCAAGAACCTTGCAAACTCATTTGAGAGGTACTTTCCCCCTCCATCTGACCTTAGGCATTTTATTTGCAGGCCTGTTTCTTTTTCAACCACAGCTTTAAGAGTTTTGAAATGCCCAAAAACTTCACTTTTCTTTTTCATAAAATACACCCAAACTTTTCTGCTATAGTCATCAATAAAAGTGACAAAGTAATGACAGCCTCCAAGAGATGCAGCTTTAGTAGTCCACACATCAGAATGGATTAATTCCAATGGCTTCTTACTCTCTTGAACATGTCTAGGAAATGGTTTCCTTGCCTGTTTTCCAAACTGACAAGCTTCACATATCTTATGCATTTCTGCAACCTTGAATTTTGGCAATCCTGCAACAATATTTTGGGCCTGCATTGATTTAAGTCATTGTACATTAACATGACCAATGCATTTATGCCAGATATCAATATCTGCAACTACACCGGTCCCATGTGCAAACATTGCTGTACTCAATTCAGACATGTATGCATCCAACGTAAACATTCTGCCCTTCTTCTTTCCTTTTGCTATCAAGCGACCTTTATTTTTCATATCCTCAACAAAGCATCCATGAGGATTAAATCTGACCTGCAAGCCTTACTCAACCATTTGACCAACAGAAACCAGATTCTTGGTGATATTCGGGACATGAAATACATCGGACAGGTATTTCTTTTTCCCATCCTGCATAGACAAAGGAATTTTTCCAATCTGCACAATAGGATGTGCAGTATCATCACCAGTCTCCACAAATCCTGGTTTTTCCATTTTCCTTGCATCCTCCATCCATTCTGCATGACCTGTCATGTGGTTTGATGCACCTGAGTCAACATACCATACATCGTTGCTTTCTTCTGCACTTGTCATAGAATTGTTCATGTGTTGCACCATAAACAAATGCTCATTTCTGTCATCACCCTGTCTACTAGAAGATGCATAATTCCCTTGTTGCAATTTTCCATTCATGATGTCATTCTGCTTTTTATAGCAGTCTTTAGCCATATGATCCATTTTACCACAGTAGTAGCATTCAACATTACTGTTTGCATTTTGGCCTCTTTGCCATCCACCACGACCTCTTTGGCTCCCCCTGCCTCTAGAGTTACCACGTCCTCCTCCATAGGACTGGTTTTCTTGAGTTTGCTGCATATTCTAATTTCTACCACGGCCTCCTCTACCTCTACCTCTACCTCTTCCAGCATTTGAGTAGAAGACAGCTTCTTTTGAAGTTCCTCCTAAAGAAGATGCACCACCATTTCTCTGCTCCTCAGAAATTAGAAGAGCAATCAACTCCTCAAAGGATGGTCCTGACACATGGTATTTCTACCATTCTCTTTATTAAAGAAAAAAAAAGAAAAAATATATATATCGGTCATGGGAGAAAAGGACTTAGGTCCCTATCATGTTGACCTATTCTTCAAGAAAATGTGAAAACACCCTCGGGAGTAGGAAAGAAATTAAAAGTAAGAAAAGAAAAAATAATAATAAAATAAACAAACAAATTGCTATGGGAGAAAAGGAAGCAATTCCTTGTCATAGCAGGCCTCGTTCCGAGAAAAAGGTGGTAAACACCCTTGGGCGGAAAGCTGGTTGTAGAAAAGGTGGTAACACCCCGCAGAGTTCTGGATAGCCTAATCATCAGCAAACACTTTTCCAGAAGAAATTCCAAATCCACCTCCCTTGGTATGCCGACTCTATACTCCCCGCGCAGAACATGTGATTTCCTCACACAGATGACATGATCTCCAGAAAATCTACAGTACTAGATATATGGGCTACCTCCCTAGGTACGCCTCATCTTCAACACCTTGATGGCAATAATAGACCAAGCGATCTTCATCGACAAAAAATTGAGTGATGCAAGCTTTTATCTTAACAGGATGGGCTATGAGTATGGGCTACCCTCTATATTTATCAGTAGAGTGTGAGACAGAGGGTGGGTGGAGTAACCAATCCTTGCCCTTTACATTTAACAGAGAGGTGCGATGTGTGAATGGAGTGTTGCACACACAGGTTGGGCCTCTCAATGTACAAAGCACGATATTTGCTATGTGAACTGCACTATAAGGCTCTCTGGGGCTTTCCTTCTCACACCGTATGCCGGCACAGGGCGGGATTCACAGTTGCACCAACAATTGCGCACGAGGCATACAACCTTCACACAACCGATTGTGAGGATAACATCAATGGGCTTTAGGAACGGGTTGCCCTCTTATATCTATCAGCAAAGTGTGAGACAGAGGGGGTTTGAGTGTGACTGGTGTTTCCTAAATCAATTATCGAGAGGTACAGATTGAGAGATGTTACAACAACTGGAGTCATGTACATTCTCGTTTCCCTATGTACCACGGGATGGGTCTCTACCGTCATCATAGAACACGTCACCATGTTCTGTACATTGCACAAGGCTCCCTGGCCTTCTTGCTTGCACCACCTATGCCAGACGGGGTTGGACACACTAATGCACCATCAATTGTGCACCCTGGCATACTCCCTCTGCACCATCTCCTTATCGATTCCTCAACTGGGTGTGAGATCTAGGTTTCCATCAATATTACCTCGAGTGATGTAAGTTATGGAGCGAGTGACTATTCTCTCATCCCATTTTAGTGCTTATGAACTGAGTGGTTATCTTTTATCAACAATACTTACCCCAACGGGCTTTATCAACCAACTATTTTCCTAAGTGTTGCTACATGGTCTCTACCATCCTGGCTAAACACTAGAGTGAGCCATGGTACCTCCTCCAGCCGACTCCAACCCTTCTATAGCAGTGACAGATCCTTCAACCATATGCGAAACGGGCCAAGTTTTTCTAATCATATCCTTCTAATTGCAAGTGTACGTTATGTGTTAAGTGAGGGGATGTCAGAGTCCATTTCGTTGACAAGTCCTAGGCGGTGTTGATGCATCCAACCCTTCCCATTAAGGTTTTCACTGTGGGGATGCATCCTTGCACATCTATGATGCATACCCCCCTGCATATGCCTCAATTTGATCATGCATCTCTACCATGACCTGCTTTTACCCTAGTGGAGTCCCTCCCCCACCCACCCTTTCACTTTCACCCCTCTTTAGGGCCGTTCCTTCTCTTTTTCCCTTTATCCCTTGTTTTGAAGTTTTTTCATGAGAACACACCCTACATTCTCCAAAACCCGATTCCAACCTTCCAGCCCTGTTTGTCCCTTTGAACTGACCATTTTTTCTTTTTACCAACCCCTGTTCCGCCATACAGTTCTTGTGTTGTTAATTTTTGAACCATTTTTCGTCCATTGGTGTGAACACATCCTTTTTTCTTCAAAACAACAATGTGACATGAAAACCCTTCCCTACACCTTCCCGATGACATTTTTTCTTTTTGCACCCTATCATTCCAATGCACAATTCATCGGTTATTACTTTTTACGAGTTTTCAGGACCTTTTTGTGTGTATTTTTTTTACATTTTTCCATGTGAACATGCCCTATTTTCACCAGAATTCCTGTTCAATTTGACAACTATGTCCAACCAACCTTTCCCCACCTTTCTCCTTTTTTCTCTATCCTATTTTGCCTTTTGGCTTTTTAGTTATTAATTTTTCAATGTGTTTTCGGGTATCTTTTTTTGTGTTTTTCGCATGTGAACCCCTCCACGTTCCCCCAAAAATGAGTTTTGATGTGCCAGCCCTGTGAATCTCCTTCCCACTGACATTTTTCCCTTTTACTGCCCTTCCTTCCAATACACGATTCTTCCCGTATTAATTTTTGAGTCCATTTTCGAGTCTGTTTTTTGAGTTTTTCTTGTGTGAATGCATCCTATCACAATCAGGGGACATGTGTTTTGACGTGCTCGGTTTGATGGCCACCTTGTTTTGCACATTTTTCATTCTTTCTGCCCTGCGTTTCAATGCACGACTTTTCTAATATTCATCCTTGTATGTATTTTTGGGCTCGTTTTTCACATTTTTTCCCTATGGCCGTCCTGATTTTGCCTTGGACACCCTATTGCACTTTTCCGTCATCTTCCTCTCGTCGTTTGGCCCATTTTTCATTTTTACGAAATTTTGTTCTAATGCTACACGATTTACATGTTATTAATTTTTCTTTGTTTTGGTGTGTTGGTGGGCGCCTTGCGTCGCACGTGACTACATATATTTTCACTTTTACATGTCTCGCGATGCCCCCTAGCATTTGTGACTCCCCCGCCACCATCCTGGTCATGTCTGATCTTGCCACTATAATTTTTTTTACCCCCGTCCCGCGCCTGTGTGCGGGACGCGAGGGGCTACCTTGTTTTCTTTTTAAATACAAATTTATTTTTTTATCCCATTTATTTATTTTTTTCACAAAAACATTCACTTCCCCCTTCCCGATGGTTTCCCCTCGCCTCCTTTCTCCCTCTTCTCTCCTTTTCTTTCCTTCTCTTTCTTTCTTTTTCTCTCCCCAACCCCTCCCTCTCTCTCTCCCTCGCCTGCGTCCCCTTCCTTCTCCTCCCACCATCCCCTTCCCTCCCCCCTCCTTCTCCCCTTCCTTCTCCTCCTACACCCTCTCCTCCTCCTCCTTCCTTCTTCCCCGCTTCCTCCCCTTCTTCTCCCTCTCTTCCTTCCCTTCCTCCTCTTTGTCGCCCACCCTCCCTCCCCGCTGCCACACCACCTCCTCGCTACTTCCGCCCCTGCGTCATCGAGCCCCCAGATGCCGCCGCGCTGCCCGTGCCACCCGCACATGCGCCAAGGTCGCCGACGCCGCATGCCTCGCGGCGCCGCCACCACCTGCAATACCGTCCCTCCCTTCTACCCCCGCCCACCATCCCCTATCCCTTCTACCCACTACCCGCCCGTCCCACCCCCTTTGTCCCTACCTACCGCCCCTCCCACCCTTCTACACTCTTGCCCAACACCCATCCCCCACCCCCCTTTGTCCCTCCCCACTACCCACCCCCCTTTTCCTGCCCGCCCGTCCTCTTCCCATTAACCCCTCCCATTCACCCCTCCTACCACCCATCTACCCTCTGCCTGCCCACCCTGCCCCACCCCCTCACCCCCCTATTAGCCCCCTCTCTTATGTACAGGAGTACGTGCTCATGTCGTTCATGCAGGCTTGTGCGTAGATTCATGCGCGTATTCGTGTGCTTACGGGGGGTCATTGCCATTATTCACATGCAGATGTGTGTGGTTTTTCGTGCGTGGTCGGTGTGGCCATGGTCTTCGCGGGTGTTCACGCGCGAGGACGCATGTTGACGGACACGTTCATGGGTGTGTGCGATCGCTACTGTCACACGCAGTCGGGTACCTCCTTTTATTTTCCAAAAACTCGAGAAAATACCTAAAAATACTTAAAACACTTAAAAACATTTTAAAATTTCATATAAATTGATATAAATCCAATAAAAACCCCAAAAAATAGCTGAAATTTTCTTTGACAAATTGGAAAGTTTTTTGGTCCAATAAAAAATCAAAAAAATAGCTAAAATTTTCTTTGATAAATTAAAAAGTTTTTTGGATTATTTTCTTGATCATAATTGCAAAAAATTATTTGTAAAAAATAAAAAATATTTAAAATCCATTTTGAAATTTCATTAAAATTGAATAAAATTCATTAAAAATCAGTAAAAATCAAAAATTGTTTCAAGCTGAAGTGGAAAGACTGCAATCCAAGATGGACTTATTATGGTCTTCATTTGAGCAATTTCAGGAGTATGTTCCTCCCGACCATTCCTTTTTTGTCCACTATCAGTTGCAGAAGTTGGCCTTTTATATTAAGCTCTCAACAATGGATCTATCTCTTCTAGATGATGGTTTTGGTCTTCTGATTTGCTTTGACTGAAGTAGTCCGTATATGGTCTTTGAAGATTTTGTGACTTCGGATAAAATGCTTCTATCTTATCTGTATTTATGAGGTAATCTATTGATTCCTAATGATGAACATCTGGCTTGGTATGTAGGGGATGTGGTCTTACAAGCTACCTTGTATGTCAAATATTTGGAGTTAAGGATAGATGAAATGTTCTAGTGCTATTCTTCTAAAGTCGCTGCTTTCCCTAATACTTTATGGCATACAATGATTGATTCTATAGTCCTGAACCAACGACAGAATAAAGCCTCTACTCATGTGCAAAACACTAACCAAATGAGGGTGGATCTTTTAGCTTATCTTTCTAAGAACCATCCATTTGATTCATCCTTCTTTGATGCCTACCATTGCCGATCTGCTTTAGGTCCCTCCGTTCCTAGCTTATTTTATTATCAAGAAATGGCCCATCAATATGATGCTTATTTTTCCCTTTATTAATCCAACTCAGCTATCTTACCTCTCCTTTTCCAACCTCAGGAGGGTGCACCTCAAATTCCAATTTTTACATATTGTTCTTTCATTGAAGATCGAGTATTTTTCCCTTCTCCGCCTTGTCCTTTCCCATCTATCCATATTCCTTCTACTTTTCATGCTTATCAATTAACACCCTTCTTAACTAATTCGCCTAGATTCTCAACTAATCCTTCTTTAGCTTATTCCTCATTTTATGATTTTGCCTATCCATCTCTTCATCCTCTTTTACCTATTCCTCTTCCATCTTCTACCACTTCTATTTCTCAACCCCCTCAGTTGGTTAGTGGCTATGAAGGATTTGATCAGCAAATTCTAAGAAGACGAGGATGGAACTCAACTAATTCTCTTACGGGACCACAAATTAATTGGCCATTAATTACAGGGGACTAGACAACTGCTAGTCAAGCGTACTAGAATTATCTCCATTTTGCCCAACAATATTCATAATCACCAAACCCTTCAGTGAGATTGGTAGCCCACTTTGCTTGGTACCTAGCATATATGCATAGGCATTCCCATAATGATCAAAAGGCCATTCCAAAGTTATGTATGAATGTTAATGTGAACATTGATTCCCAACAGCTGGATGTCCTATATTTTCATGCCCTTTGTCTACCTAGCAAATACCTTGTTTTGCTAGAAAGGATGTGCTCCCTTCAATTCTTTCAGAATCCTCCAAAATCTTTTGTAGATGAATCCTTATCCATGGATCGTTTTCATAATCATCAAGCTTTCAAGAGGGATCATTTTCACTGATACCCCTGGATATATCTTCTATGCTTCTTAATTATATATCTCTCTTTTAGAGGTGTCATTCAAACGGTTATTTTGTGTTTGTGCTGTTTTAATTTTTATGTGATGAGTTCGTGGTGGTTGAATATTGGATTTGTTCGAGAGCTCTCTTTTCGACTATTGAACTGATGGTGATGGTGGATAGAAAGCCTATGATGCAAAGCTAAAGAACCTCTTATATCCTTTACAAATTTGTTATGGCTTTCTATTGTTTATAAGATGTGTTACTGGATAATGGTGTTTACCTTTAGTTGTATTCTTTCTTGGATACAAGTGACAAGTTGGGGTCGTGCTTGGGTGGATTATTGAAGATACTAAAGAAGATCGAGTTGAGCTCTTTAATGAACTTATATTACCTCTTTCTTAGATCGCGAGGATGCTTCCTTATTAAGTGTGGGGATATGTTGAATGCTAAAATGGCTAGAGTTTTTGGTTGATTTTTGTTGTTTTTTAGGCGTGAATGGTTGATTTTTTATGGATTTTGAGTGATGATTAGTTGTTTTGGAAGTGTTTGAGAGTATTTTGGATGATTATGATTATGTTTTGGAAGCTCATGATGATTCTCAATAGAAATATGAGCTTCTGTGATATTCTCATAGGTTCTATGATATTCTTATTGATTCTGATACCTTCTGTTTAGCTTCTGTTTTGTTCTGATTTTCTTCTGTATGAAGCATGGATTGATGATTGATGAAAGTTGGGGTCTTTTGAAAGCTCATTGAATGGTTTTTGATAGTTTGGAATGGTTTTAGTATGAGTTATGAGATTCTGATGTTTTTTGTTGACCTTTTATAACCCTCTATTGAGCTTCTGTAGAGCCTCTGTTCCTATTCGATTATGTTCTCTATGCTTCTATAAGTGTTTTGTGGAATGTATGTGTGACTTTGGAAAAGTTTTCTATCCTTGGAAAGAGGTGAATGTAAGTTCAAAATAGCTCAAGGAAGTGGAAGAAGTAGCTGCTGAAGACTCAAGAAATACCGGAGTGAAGTGACAATGTTGAGCTATGAAGAGTTACTGTAGTGGCTCTAGTGACCTTTCATATTAGACACACCTCTTGGAAGAGGCATCTAGGACCTATGAAGGATTATTATTAGTGATTATTGAGTATCATAGAGATGAGATGATGTACTATTGATTGAGAGAGGAAGAGAGAGTCAGAGATATCCAATTCTATGCAAAACAATGTATCTATCTATGAGAGACTATGAGAGAAAACTATGAAAACAATGAAGATGAATACTATGTGATTATTTCCATTTAAAAGTGGTGCATTCTTTTGTGTTCTTGTTAGTTTTGATGGATTCTATGAAGATGTTGAAGATTATGGTTGATTCTATCAAATTCGTGGGAGATATCTACTATGATGTTGCGTGAAGATTTGTTCTTTTTCCTATTGTGGTTCTCTAAAGAATGAAACAAAATCTTGTTGATGTTACAAGATAGATTTTCTTGCAGTAGAAACCCATTTTCCTTGGTGTCTCTCTTGGGGCTCCATAAGTCAAAACTCCTAGAACTTAACTACCACCTTCTTTTCTTTCCCTATTATTTTCTCTTGGCTTTCTAATAGCTTTGGCAGCCTTGTTTGCTTTTTATTTATGCCTATCCATAAGCTCCTCTAGATCACCATTAGTTTTAAGAGCACCTACTTGTGAGTTTGCATCCACCACTTTCATGTCATTAACACTTGATTTAGGGTTAGGTTTACTAGTACTAGATTCAACTTTCTAATCTTCTTCTACTTTTTGACCCCCAGTACCTTTCGTAGCATCATTCAAAGCATATTTTCACTAATCAAAAGAATCTCTATCAAACTAACCCCACCGAGCATTTGCTCAAGAATGTCTCTTCTCTTTTAGAAACCTACTCAAGGCCTTTCTCTTGAGTATTTCCATCATCACCTATTGACTACTGTGTTGGAAGTGAATTCATTAGCATATGTGTTGGCCACATGCCCTAACTTTTCCCATATATCGCACTTTACTTGTGGAAAGTCTTGACAACCACCCCCACATTAGGTTTCACTATTTATAGAGGGTTTGCTAATTGTACACCCCCTTGGTTTGCCACAAGAACTTTTTGACTACTCATGGATGTAATGGGTTAAAACTAGTTAACATTACATTTGGCACCACTCTAGGAACTCTGAGGGCTTGTACCCTTGCCACATAAGTAGGTTGAATTTTAGACTCTACCCCATGTGCTATAATTTTACTTGCATCAATATCATTAAGTACAATATTACTCAAGTGAAGATGGATTGTAAAGTCCAACTCTCTCGTGAAAAACTATAGTTTAGCAGCAGGAGGAAGTGGAGTAGTTGTTTTAGGCATCAAAACACGTCACGTATCTTTTAAGAATATGCCTTTAAACTCTCATTAAACTCTTGATGAGTCTCATTGAGGATGTGCCACTAGTATTAGCCATATTTTCTAGTTGAGAAGTCCCTATGAAAAGAGACATAGAACTCTAACATAGTTGGAATGTAATTGTCCACAAGATAATAGTACCATTGTACTGTGTTTCCTTTAAATGTCATGCTAGAAAACATCAAGTGATGGGCTTTCTCATTTTTTTGAAAATTAAACATAAACTTTGGGAAGCCCTTGATATGTAACTCAACATGCTCATTTCATCAATTGTCAAATATTGGCAAATGGATACACTAAGGCAGGCATAGCCAGCATTCTCATTGGGATTGGGATTGCTTGTGTAAGTACTAATGGTGGAAAATCTGCCATACTTGGTACACTAACTTGAATAGGAATAAAAAATCTAATAGGAAAATTCAATCCACCACTGCAACTAGGCCTAGAGGATATAATATGTTTGGCTACTAGGGAGAGGGGTAAGCTCCCACTTTTATGTGCACTGGTATTTTTCTTAGCTCGAGGGGCTATAAGACCCTCCTAACTTTAAGCAAAATGTGACTACCTCAATCAAAGGAATACTTGCAAAATATCTATGCACATCTCCTTAATTGGTCTTCATGCTCCTCTCAATTAATAAGATAGGTCTCTAGTTTTGGCTCTTGCTCCTCTTGCCTAAGAAACTCTCTCTAAGCTTTTGAGTAAAAGAGGTATACACACACATGTTATAAGTGGTCATATCAAACATGAAGCACACAAGAAGAAAGTGAGAGTTACGCATAAGAAACATAGAGAATGAAGCATGCTAGGAAGAGTACTTGTAGGCATCCAATTGCAACCACCTTGCAATGATCTTCCTCACATGACCCTTCAAACCTTTTTCTTTTATTCTTTATATTAAAGAAAATATACAAAGGTTTCTTCTTTAACTAAGGTTCATAGCCTTTTACTGGTAGCCCAAGATCATATTGATAATACACGTCCAAAGTACTTTAGAAGTTGCACTTCAATGTACATAGCATCTTATAGTGAGAAAACCACTTGCACCAATTTAAGGGTTTATCATTCTCCCACATTGGAGAGGTGAGCTATTGCGAGTGAAGATTGGTGAATACCTACAACAATTCATCACTTTACTTCATCAAAAGGCCTATTTGACCTTGACATCACTCCCACATTAATTCTCAAACTCCACTTTCCTAGAAAACAATTGGGTGATAATGGCAGAGAACAATGGAAACCCCATCATTGAGAAGACAACTACCCTTCATGGAAGTTCCATGTCATGAACTTCCTTATTGGAAAAGGCCTCTACAAGTTTGTTTCAGGTAAAGAAAAGGAGCTGGAGGTGAGTGATCCTCCAACTGCAGAAGAGACAAAGGCACGGAAGGAATGGAATGCAAAAGACAAAAAGTTCATGTATCGGCTGTCTGTAGTAATTGACAATAATATGCTGGGACATATTAAAAATGCAGAGAATTCATATGCAGCTTGGACCATACTTGAAAGTATGTTTTCCATAAATACAAAGGCACGAAAGATTCAACTCAAGCAAGAGTTGAATACATTGAAGAAAGGGAATATGTCTATTAATGAGTATGCACTGAAGGTAAGGAGCATTGCAAATGCCTTGGCAGTGATTGATGCAATGCCCGATGATGATGATTTGGTGTCATCTACCTTGGGTGGACTTAACAATGAAAAGGCTTGAAAGTCTTTTGTAACTTTCATATATGTCAGAAAGCCATTTCCAGATTTTGATGAGTTGGTCTCCCTTATGATCACTGAAAAGATCAACATGCAGAGTGAGACATCTGAAAAAAGTGGTGAACAGGTCCAAGATTTCTACTCCAGTTCAGAAAGGGGACGTGGCAGGTCCTCTTCAAGAGGCCGTGGTACATGACATGGTAGTGACAACCAACAAAATAGATTGAATCAACAATTTGGCGATATGCAGGTTTCAAGAGATCGTGGTAACTTTAGAGACAGGGGGAGCTTTAGAGGAAGAGGTGGATGGCAGAATAGAGGTTCTAACAACTCTAGTATTTTGTGTCACTACTGTGGCAAAACAGGTCATATTGCAGCCCAATGTTATGCTAAGAAAGATTATATTTGCAGTGGTAAGTTACAGCAAGAAAACTATGTATCATCTTCACGACAGAATGAAGATAAAAATTAACGTCTGTTTATTATGCAGCATATGCTGAATGCTGTTACAGGAAAGGGAACACATGATGATGTTTGGTATGTTGATTCAGGTGCATCAATCATATGACCAGCCATACAGAAGGATTTGGAGAGATGCAAGATTTGCAAAATACAGGTTATGTGCAGACGGGCGATGATTCATGCCACCTAATTTCACACATTGGAAAAGTTTCCTTGTCCTTGCATGATGGTAAGACAAAGAGTCTTTCAGATGTATTACATGTGCCATCTATTACAAAGAACTTGGAGTCAATCGGTCAGATGGTAGAGCAAGGGCTGCAAGTCAGATTTAATGCAAAGGGCTACTTTGTAGAAGACTTCAATGATAAGTCCACGTTGGTTGCAAAGGGAAGTAGAGTTGGACGTATGTTTGCTCTGGATGCTGGAATTCCTACTATGAATGATGCTCTGCAGATATTGAAATTTGGCACAAATGCATTGAACATGCAAATGTACAAAGGCTGAAATTAATACAGTCCAAAGGGTTGGTTACAGGTTTGCTACATTTAGAATTGCATAATTTCATAAGGTATGCGAAGCATGTCAGTTTGGTAAGCAGGCAAGACAACCCTTTTCACATGACAGAGATGTAAGCAAAAATATCCTTGATGTTGTGCATACAGATATTTGGGGGCCTACACAAAATGTATCTCTTGGAGGCAGTTCATACTTTGTCACATTCATTGATGATTGTTCTAGAAAGCTATGGGTATATTTTATGAAGGAAAAGAGTGAAGCGTTTGAGTACTTTAGAACTTTCAAGGCTGCAGTTGAAAGAGAAACAAGCTTGAAAGTAAAGTGCTTGAGGTCAGATGGAGGGGGAGAGTACCTCTCGAATGAGTTTAGTGATTTTCTAAGGTCTCATGGAAAAAAGAGACAGTTCACATGCAGGTATACCCCACAACTAAATGGGGTTGCAGAAAGGAAAAACAGGCATATTGCAGAAGTTGCACGCGCCTTGATGGCTGAAAAGAATATGCCTAAGCATTTTTTTCTGAGGCTGTTCATACTGTTGTTTATATTATGAACAGAACTCCCACAGCTGCAGTTCATGGTATGACCCCTGAAGAATGTTTTATAGGTAAGAAGCCTGTGTCTCACACTTGAATGTGTTTGGCTGTATTGCATATGTTCATGTGCCATATGAGTTGCGAAAGAAACTGGATCCAAAGGCTAAAAAGTGTGTCTTTGTTGGATACTCTTTAGAGCAAAAAGGGTATCGTTGTTATAACCCTGTCACATGTAAGTTTAGAGTAAGCAGGGATGTCATCTTTGATGAAATGAGTAGTTGGTATGCATCTAATAGTGATGCATTGGATGATGATGATGATCATGACACTCATGTGTGTAGACAGAAAAGCAAGAATCACGGACTCTTAGTGGACCAGAGACATCATCTGGTAGTCCTTGGTCTGGGAGACTAAGGAGTAGCTCTACATCTTCAGGTGCATCTAGTAGCACTACAGGGAAAGACAAAGGAAAGAATAAAGTGTCAGATGGCATTGATGCAGTTCTTGATGGAGACTCCAGTGGCTCAGAGAGCTTGGATGATGAGCTTGGATGATGAGCTTGGCATTCCTTCAATGAGGACTCCAGGTGTGCAGAGAGCACGCGTCAATGCAAAGACTCCATTGAGTGATCTAGTGGTATGCAGGTCTTGCAGGGTGAGATACCCTGTTAATAGATTTGGTTTTGAAGGTTATGCAGCTTACCATTATGCTTATATGGTGAAAGTGATTGAGGATGTTGAGCCCACATGTTTTGAGGAGGCTGTTGGTCATGCTCATTGGGATGCAGCAATGGATGAAGAGATGGATCCATTAGAGGCCAATAAGACTTGGGATCTAGTATCATTGCCGAAGGGCAAGAAAGCTATTGGATGTAAGTGGGTTTATAAGATTAAGCACAATGCAGATGGTTCTATTAGTAGGTACAAAGCTAGGCTGGTTGCAAAAGGCTATGCCCAGACATATGGCATAGATTATGAAGAAACCTTTAGTCCATTTGCTAGGATGGAAACTGTCAGACGTGTGATTGCTTTGGCAGCAGCCAAAGGTTGGAGGTTGCAGCAAATGGATGTGAAGAATGCCTTCTTGCATGGTGATTTGCAGGAAGAAGTGTATATGGATTAGCCAGCAGGTTATGCAGATTTAGAGCATCCCACATATGTGTGCAGGTTGAAGAAGGCGCTCTATGGGCTCAAGCAAGCACCTAGAGCATGGTCTGACAAGATCAGAGAGTATCTTGCCAATATTGGCTTTTATATTTCTGATACTGATCACTCACTTTATGTGAGAAAGGGAGATGCAGGTCTGATCATCATAGTCATCTATGTGGATGACTTGATTATTACAGGTGATAGTGACAGTGGGATTGCTGAAGTCAAGGATTTTTTTAAGAAGAAGTTTGAGATGAAGGATTTAGGTGAGCTAAGGTACTTCCTTGGCATTGAGGTGATCAAATGTGATGATGGTATATGGTTGTCCCAAAGATAGTATGGCTTGAATATGTTGTCCAAGTATGGTATGACAGCATGCAAACCACTTTCAGACCCGTTGGAGCAGAATTTAAAGTTGAGTGCTGATGTTGGGGATGAGATAGAAGACCCTACTATGCTCAGGAGGATAGTGGGGAGTTTGATCTACATGACCATTACAAGGCCAAACTTGAGCTACGATGTTGGTCTTGTGAGTCAGTTTATGCAAGTACCTAGAAAGCCACATTTGGATGCAGTCAGATGCATATTGAGATATGTGAAGTCCACATTACATTATGGACTTTTCTATGAGGTAGGTACAGATGTACAGGTGTTTGGATACACAGATGCAGATTGGGCTGGTAGTATGTCTAATAGAAAATCTACCAGCGGATACATGTTCTCTCTTGGTAGTGCAGCAGTTACTTGGAGCAGCAAAAAGCAATCTACAGTTGCTTTGTCGAGTACAGAGGCTGAGTATAGAGGTGTTGTTGTTGCAGCACGCATATGAGATAGTATGGCTGTAAAAGTTATTAGCTAATTTAGATGTGCAAGTGGAAGGTCCAGTTGTCATTTATTGTGATAACATGATCAGTATACAGTTGGCTAGGAACCCTGTGTTCCATGTCAGGACAAAACATATTGAGGTACACTACCACTTTATGAGAGAGAAGGTACTAGGAGGTGAGACTGACTTGGTATATGTCAGCACACAGGACCAGATAGCTGACATATTCATGAAGGCATTGGGTATAGAGAAGCTTCAAAAGTTTCGAAGCTTACTTGGAGTTGCAGAGATGCAGTTGAGCTTGAGGGGGAGTGTTGAGATGACAAGCTCAACACATGCGGACATTAATGATGGACCGCCTGGTTAGATGGGTCCACATGTCTACACTTAGCACATCGATGGTTATTATTACTCTCACATGGCCACTGACTCATTACTTATTATATTCAAGTTGTTACATCTATTTACAGTTGGCATAGTTATAGCACCAGTCGACTAGTGTAGTCGGTTATGCATTGTTTGACTTAGTAGGCCACTTTCCTTTATGTTGTATCTTATCTATACTTTGTGTACATTTTGTAAAGTGTGTGGAAGAAGAAGAAGAAACCATCAAGAAAACGTTTTGACCTCCATATCTCTTCTTGTCTCTTGAGTGAGCTTCTCCTTGTGCATTCTGTGTGTGTTCAGCGCAACATCTTGAGCAAGTCCCCCCACCACGCGATTCGTGACAAATCTCTCTAAACTTCCTTCTGGAAAAGTGTTTCTCTACTTCCAAAGCTCCTCCTTGGCACCTCAATCATTGAGATTGGGCAACTATAGCTTCAGCATTGCCTCTTTTCAGAGTTGCTACCATAACTATGTCTGTGAACAGCACCTATCTACCTCTGTTGAAGCAGCCATATCTCATCAACCAGGCCATATCTCTTCGAGCTTTCTTCTCGAGAGTTTTTTGTTGAATCAAGGCGCAACTTCTTGGCACAAAAATCAAGCAGATTGATGCACACCATGCCTAGCATTTGCATTTTTCCAAATCTGGGCACAGTTTTTATAGTGACCACTTTGAAGCCTTAGATCTCTCAACTCAGGCAAAATGAGTAAAAACCCTCTTAGGGGGAGTTAGATCCATTAGTGAGGGTCCTCCATCTCAAAGGGTTTGAGAAAATTTGACCTATGGAGCTCATGGGAGCTCATTTACCAGTTGTTAGTCCATGTTTTGACAGGATAGCCATAGCCACTTACCTTCAAGCTCATTTTCCTTCATTTTCTCTCTCCTATCACTTAAACCAAGCCGAGGCCACTCTAATCTAAAGTTTTCAACAAGTATTCAACCATCAAATCAGCAAGGAGAGAAAGCTATGAAGTGTTTTTGAAGATCATCAAGTCAAACTCAAGTAACAAACATCAAATTTCAAACTAGTATCTTTTGATACTTCACTGCCATTGCTTGTGTCTTTTGACACATACAAAGATCAACTCATTGCTGGTTATTCTCAGTCATTTGAAGCTAATTTGCTGCTAGTCTCTCAAGTCAAACATGGGCAAAGATTCTCCAACTGCCCATTTCAAAGGAGTCAGGTTTCATACCTAGCAGACCCGCATCAAACTGATCCTGATGAAGAAGGGCCTCTGGGCCATTACCATTGGAAAAGAAAAGAAGCCTCGTGATGCGGATCTTGCTGTCACTTGGCAAAAGAACGATGATAAGGCTCAGGCCATTATCAAACTGGAGCTAGACGACAGCTATATCCACCATGTGGATAACTGTGAGACATCACAGGATACATGGAAGAGACTTGACATCTTGTTCGGTGCACAGTCTAAATCATCAAAGTATGGTCTCCTGATTGAGTTTTTAAGGCTTGAAATGAAGTCCAGCACATCACTTGCCACACATCTAAATTACATGGAAGGACTTCTAACCCAACTTGCAGGAATCAACATTAAAATGGAAGAAGATGTTTGCATCGGTGTTCTACTTAAGAGTTTGCCTTCTGAATATAATAATGTATCAACAACTTTAATCAACATGCCAAATCTTGAACTTGTTGATATCCAGGCATCATTGTTAGAGGAGGAAAAGAAGCTAAAAACTAAGGAACAACCAAGTACCTCTAGAGATGAGCATGCATTATATGTTGGCAACGGGTACAAAGGCAAGAAGGATCAGCTCTTCTGTGACTTCTACAAAAGGACTGGACACATCGAAAAGTTCTGCCACGCTAGAAAGAGGTCCCAAACGGCCTATCTAGTTGCAGTCAAAGAAGAAGAAGAAAATGGAGCAAATGAAGAAGAAGAAGAGGAAGACCACCAGGAGAAGGACAAACCTCATTAGTCCTTCTATTCAGATAGACTTTTTTAGTTTTGTATTTCCTAGCCCTAATGCCTCAAACATAAACTTGTAAACTCCTCAGTTATCCTTGTACTACAACCTCTGTATACTTTGTGAGGTCCCTACTACAACCTCTAGATGTCCATCATGTTTGTGGTACCCACACTTAGCCTTTTCTATGAAGACAGCCTCTGGTGTTTTTGCCATGTTTATGGTGTGCCCACACTTTGGAGGTGTTGCTTTCACTAAAGCCTCTACACACTTTGTACTTTTGGTTGTGATTGAGGAGGGGTGTTGAGATATTTGCAATCACACCTACTTCAGTCCCTTTGTGAGGAGCAGTGAGGGCTCAGGACCAGAATCCCATATGCATAGTAGGAGAAAGTACCACCACTCAATTCCTATAAAGCATTGTACTTGCACTCTTTTTCTAATGCAATGATAGTACTCTTTTCTTTCCAGTAAAGTGTCATGTCACTGTCAATACACAAGATTGTGTTTATGAGTCTAAGTCTCAATCTTGGAACCTAATTCACTTGTGTAACAATTTGTCCTAGTTAGGGTCAATGTCTTCATGAGTTTCTTTTTCCTCTTTCAACCTTCATAGCTTCCGCATTTGCCATACTCTAGATCTCACGTATTTCACATCTTTCTGCACATAGCTATCAAGATCATTATCATCATCTAATACATCGCCAACAGGTGCATACCAAGTTCTCATCTCATAAAAAATAACATCCTTGCTCACTCTAAACTCACCTATGACAGGATCAAGCCTTTGGATCAAGCTTCTTCCGTAGCTCATCTGGCACATGAACGCCATGAACTGCGACTGTGGGGGTTCTATTCATAATATAGACAGCAGTATGGATACCTTTAGACCAAAAATATTTTAGCATTTTCTAAGCATTGAAGTACTTGAGTTGCACACTACATGGAATTTGGTTGATGCAAAGGCAATACTCCTTGGAAATGTTGAAAAAGTATGGAATGACAGTATATAAGCCAGTTGATACACCATTGTATCAAAACATAAAATGGTTGATGATGGATAGTATGTGGAGGATATTACTATATTTACAAAGAAGGTTGGTAGTTTGATCTACTTAACCAAAAATCAGTCGGAGTGGTAAGCCAATTCACACAAAGGCCATGCAAGTCAACTTGAATTCACTAAGGTGATGAGTGTTGAGGTATGTGAACACAAAGAATTATGACATGTTCTATGTGAGCAAATTTTTGGAGCCGATTTTAAAGCAGAAAAGTGGCTCGAGATGCGTAAAATAGCAATTTTTCATGGAAAATAAAACGATTGTGGATCAAGGAGCTAGATTTTTCCTAGATGCAATTCAACATCGGAAATCCAATGCAAGCATCCATTCATCAATGGAAGTCTGTGTTTGACCTCCCATTTAATGGCCACAAGGTTTGGTGTTATGAAGCACCTACCAGATCTGAAAATCGAAAAGCATGTGGCGGAGGTCAAGGTGATAGATTTTGATACTAGAAAGTTTCCCATCTAATTAAATTGTGATTTTGAGCTCATTTGTCCCCTCAATCATGCCAAAACCACTTGCCTGAAGTGTAAACACAAAGTTTGAAACCAGATTTTTTAATGGTTAAGAGGGCTAATGTAGCTTAAGGCTTTAAAAGCCTCAAAAATTCACGTAAAGAGAGGGAGGGTGTCATTTTTTTCTGTGCCCATTTTTTATTTAAAAAATGGAGAATTGTGACCCTCCGCTAGGGGGGTGCTCACTTGGTTTGTGTTACGAGGTGCTAGCCACCTATATGTTTGGGTACTCCCTTGGCTTGGAGTTGGGAAGGGCATCATGTTGGACTACAATCTAGAGATTGTGTCTGCAAATGCATTCTTTCGATAAATCAATTCATAGTATGGGTGAGTTTAGGAGGCCCATTAGAGCCCTAGAGCCAGTGTGTCGGGCCCATTTTTGGTCTCGACACTGTGAGAAATGAGTCAATCCTACATTGTTTGGATACAAAAATGTTGACTGGGCAAGAATTCTTATGAATAAAAGATCCACCAGTAGTTATGCTTGTTTAATTGGTTCAACCATGGTGAATTAAAGTCGCAAAAAGCAACCCATAGTAGCTTTATTAAGCATGAAAGCACAAAGAAATAGCATTGGCAATATGTGAGAAAAAATGGTTGAAACTACTTCTATGTGGCATGGGGATTGAGATAAATGGTTGAATATTCATATATTGTGATAATGTCAGTAGCATTATTCTTGCAAAGAAACCAAGCTATCATGCAAGAATAAAACACATTGAAGTGCTTTATCATTTCATCACTGAGAAAGTCACGAGTGGAGAGATAAACTTGGTACGTGTCAAAACCAATAACCAAGTCGTGGGTATCTTTACCAAAGCATTAGGTAAAGATAAGTTTGACTACTTAAGAAGTGCACTAACTTGGGGTACTATGCTTGCAAGCTCATTTTGAGCTTGAGGGGGGGTGTTGAGAAATAAGTCATTGGTTAAGCCATATCTTATGCTTATATGAAATCAAAAAGAGGCTATATATAAAGTGTCATAAATTCAAAGTTTCTATCCACATTGGGGAGATATTCATTGTGTGTATGAGGGAAATGAAGAAGGAGAAGAAGAAGAAGATGGATTGAGCCTCCATATCTTGTGCCATATCCCTTCCATTGTGCATTTACATCGAATCCTTTCATCAATTACCTATGACAACCATAGTTAGCATTGTCCTTAGCCTTATCGGATCCCCATGCAAAAAGATAAATAGTATAAAGAAATAAAATCAACCCCTCAGGGATCCCTAGACCACCATGCCCAATTTTTACCCATTGTCCTACTAATGCTCCCATCTACTATGTTAAAGAACCAATACAAGACAAGGAGTATATTATTCTCATTGCATGCTACAATGAAGCGAAACATCTTATCCTAATTGATTATAGGCATGTGCCTATCATTATTATAGAATGAGGTAGAGTGTAAGGAATGATTGAAGTGCGAGAAACAATAGCTTGGAGGAATTGCAAACAACCAAGACACGTGTCCTTGTTTTGCTCATAGAGATAAGAACAACCAAAGGAAAAAAGTAGACCAATATGCCCTGAATGTGGAATAACTTGTATGTATCAATATTTCCCAAGATGGAAAGCCAACAGTAGCAAGGAAATCATACCTTTAATATCCTTGAGTCTCTCATTGAAGTGATCAAGGATGAAGATGTCATCCCTCATAGGTATCATAAGAGCATAGAGCAAGAAAGCTAGAGTCTCCATTGAGGGATCAAATCATAGTGGATAAGTCAATTATAGGCAAGAAGAATGCTAAGAAAAGACAAAATTGCATTGATCTTACATTGAAAAGCAAAGGCTTAACTAGTCTACAAAGTACAACACTTGTTTAGTAGTTATGATGATAATAGTGTCCCAAACTGAGAAGGCTGCTATGGCAAAAGTAGAGGAATACCCTGATCCCAAGAAGAAATTGGCCACAATAGATAAGGTGGAGGAATGGGTTAAAGTAATGTAGAAAAAATTTTCAACTGAGATAGCTTTAGAGACCATCAATCTCCCCAACCTCTAAGGCTCCACATGTACCTCCATTTGATCAACCTCTAAACCTTGGTAACTCTACCATTGAACCACTGTACTTTTGCCAACCTATGAATGACCAAGAGATTACAAATCTAGATGATGTAGGCAAAGGGTAGATACTTCATACTAGGGATGGCCTTGGTGTATGGTCCCATTGGATGGGTTGCAATTATCTAGATTGCTCTATTAGGTGATGATTTGGAGAAGAGGGTGATATATTCAAGGGCATGTGATATTCATAAAAGAAGAAAGGGATGAAACAAATGGAGGGGATGCATGGCATGGATGTTGATGGATTGTATTCATGATCTTCAATGTACCTATAATTAGTCCACACTCCCTAGGGTGCCTTATTGTGTAGTGAAGAGTGTGCTCATACAAGTGTAACTAGGAGATGGGTCAAACCCTAAAGCTAGAAGTGTTGATGCACACTTTAGGACCTAATTGGTGTAGAGTGAAAGGTGCAATGCAATGTTTAGGGTGACAAGTCCATCGAGCAAGCCCATAGAGTGAAAAGTGCAATGCAATATTTAGGGTGATAAGTCTTTTGGGCAAGCCCAAGATGTCTTGCCCTCAATGGTCTTTCAAATTGTCAAGTGAGAAGTAGGGCTAGGGGGTTAAAGATAGAGCCAATTAACTAAAATCACTCGACATATCTAGCTTGAGAATATCCATGTGTGGTGAACATGCGTGCATCTATTCTACATTGGAGCTTTTAGTCTCTCTCTTTTTCCGTGTCTTTTTTCTTTTTAATGAGTGCTTCTATTCTTCTTCTTTTTTCTTTTGCAAGCAAGAGGAGTGGCCTCAATGAATTCTTCATGTAGGCTCTACTCATGAAATAGCTCTTCAAGGCTAACCATGTTGCCAATGGTGTGATGGGCAAAAATGGTGGTTATAACTAGTGAGTCAACTTGCAGTTCATGTCTTCTAATAGGTTGAGGCAATAGGCTAGCAATATGGTAGCCTATATAATGAGCTTGACCATAGTGTATTCATCTATAATTGAATTTAGTTATTTTTAATGGATAAAGGCCTTCCATGTTTTCCTTTGATTTAGTAAGGTGAGGAGCAATTTGAGATAGTTACAAGTACTAATGAAGGATGGATCTAGGTATCTTGGATAATCTAATAAATTTGTGACAAAGTGCTTGAAGGATGGAAGCAAGTCTTGCTCCTGAAACTTGATTCTATCCTCCTCCATTCAAGCATTGATATTGAAGATGAGGGGGAAGGCAAAGTGACCATGGGTTTCATGGTTGTAGTCCACTCCATGCCTACATGGGTAAGATAGATGAATGGGGTTTCCTCTTTTCAAGGCTATGGTGCAACAAAGCCAATCAATGCCTCTTTATTACAAGAAAAAATATTATTCTACTATCCAAGCTATTCGTACCCATATACTATACTAGGCATCTTAAAAACTTTGCTTACCCAATGGTATTTCTATTCTTATTGCCACAATTGGAGATCCTACATCTTGTGGTCAATCCATGTTTTCCTTAATGTTGCTTCCATTTCAATTACTTTTTGTATCACCTCCATGGGGAGCACTATTCTAAGTCTTTGGGGGATATTGAACGTGAAGTCCATGTGTCCATTCTTATATCTCCCACTATTCCAATGCCAAGATTTCACCTTCCTAGTTAACGAGGGTGGATTCCTTCCTCTTGAGGAATGACATGTCCATGGGGTGAGGCAAATAATTTTCTCCAAGAAATTTCATGCCTTTCTCTTTTCCTTTGCTTATGATCTCTACATGTGTCTAAGAGGTGGACTCTTGTGGTGAGTCACTTATAGGTGTTCGTTCTTAGGGTGTTAGCTCCAAGGTATTTGGTGGGCCCCACTCCTCTATATCAACTACTGGTGATGATGTTGATGGCTCTTCCTAACTAATTATGTCAATCTTCTTCCGATGTTCACTTGAGAACCTTGTCTCCCTAAGCTATACACAATCTTCTCTCGTAAGCGTTAAGGAAAAGGGCCTCGTAAGAAATTGATTAGGAATCCTTAATCATGGATTGATGTCTCTTCCATGGTCATCATTGCATGTTTTTTTCTCCCTTGGTCCCCCAACACTCCTAGGCTCTACTCTACTATTTGTTGTAGGCCCCACCTAGAAAGAGGGGGTCTCATTTTCTTTTCACCCTAGTAACTAGCCTTTTTCATCCTCCAACAACTCTTCCAAAAGTGCCACATTAGCAACTCAAAATTATTTTTGGTTTAAAAAAAGTTGAAATACTCATTTTTAATACACATTCTTGCATTGTATAGCCTCTAAATCAGTTTATACTGTTTTATACCTTCATGGTAGTTCATAGGACCTTGCAAAGGTAGTCACATACCCTCTTTATATCCCATTACTCCTCCTAAGTGCCACATCAGCAGGGTGGATTAATTATGACCCCAAAAAGTGACCTTTTTTTCTCCCCTCTTAAAAATGGATATTTTCCACCTCTAATGGGGTAATGTCCCCATTACTTAGTTTATTTTAATAAAAAATGTGTGTATACATTCCAAAAATTAATTTATGTTAAAAACAAAATGGTAAAGATAGCACACTTTTAAAACTAGCTCTAACTATGAATATAATTGTTATTATTAATGAGGTATTATATGCCAGTTTATGGAAGGAAGGCTTGGGAAACCCTCCGAAGACAAGCTTATTAAAACTATGTTTGTAGTATAGAATAACAAAAAGAACTAGCCTAGTGGATAGTCACTTGGCAGTTAAGTGCACCTAGGTGACGACACTGCCAAGATGGGTGATCTCCCAGGAAGCTTTTCCTACAAGCTAGTGGGAGCTTCTCATGCACAGTCAGTAGCGCCAACGAAGCCTTTGTAGCCGTTGCCAAGTATACCAAGACCAAGATGCCAAGGTCTATCCCTTGGTCGTGAGCCTTGGAATGACGCTTGCCCGATGACGCAACATACGATGCTTGCTGTATACTCGTAAATTCTTATCTTTATCTCCACTCTACATTCCAAAAATGGAGCCCCCTCTCTAGCATCATCAATGATATCATTGAAAATGCTAAAAGCAAGTGTTCTCTCTTTATCCCCCCCAATTACTATATAAATAGGGATAGAGTGTCACGTCAGAACAATGACCCATGTAGAAGTCTTTCTATTATGTTTACACAACGAAGCTCTGTTGCATCAGTTGAGCCTCTCTCTCTCTCTCTCTCTCTCCACACCTACACGGAAGCACTGCTGGAATCCATCAAGCTTCTTCCATGGCTCCCAAGAGACGTCGAGATGCTAAGTGAGGTCATGCTTGGAGAGCTCCCCAACCTGAGGAAGTAGTCGTTGTAGAAGTGCAAGCAGAAGTTACCCCCGAATCCATTCAACCCGAAGGACTAGTTATTCCACAGCAAACCAAGGTTGCAGTCATACCTCGTAATCATGATGGATAGTCAAACAGAGATAATTGGGCTTATTGCATAAGAATAGGATTACTTTTAAGCTATCCACAACTTCCTAATTTTTCTATTTCTTTTTTGCATCTTACGATAAAATGAGGGATAAGTTAGTAATGTTAGAATATCCCATAGGATAAGTGTGTTACATAGATTATGATTAGTTAGAACATACTTAAACTTACAAAAACATGTTAGTATTATCAATTTCTTTGTAGAAAAGAATACGAGAATTGATGAGGGGGATAGATTCTATGCATCGCATACATTAACAAGTGTGTTAAAAATGTTTTATGGTTATGTCTACTTTTGGATTTGTGAATGATGAATTACATCTCTTATGATTCCATGCTTGTAACAGTCGAATGAGTTGTGGATTGTGGTGGTTCAAGTTGTTGGGGTCCCCAACCCGATGCTCCCTAACACTCTACAGAGTGTGGAAAAACTCACCTGCGGGTGGGGGTCCTATGCTCTCGAGGGAGGTAAGCACTTTTGGTTTTTGATCACTCAAGCACCTGAGAGGGCAAAGGGCCGAGTGATAAGTGCCCCTGCTATGTAGGATGACTCCTGAGGCTCAAAGAAGCTTAGAGGGGCTCTAAGCCAATAAACTCTCTGTTGACACAGACGGAGTGCGATCACATACAGTCCAATCCTATGAGATTGGAAGGTCCTATCCTAGGCTGGTGGACAATATCTTTTTGCGTAAATATGATTTTATACCACTCTGCAGAGTGATGGTTCTGCTTGTTATTATGAAATAAAGTATTTGATTTCTGAATTGTTTGTTATGTGCTAAAGATTGAGTTTAATGTACCCGATTTATCTAAGTAATAAAAAAAGCTTTTTTTTTAAATGTCCAAACAGCTTGGTAGTATACTTTTCTAATTAGAAAACTAAAGCAAACTCAATCGAGGAAAGTGGAAGGCTTCGATCTTGATGAGACGATCGAACGCCTATTGCTGGGTGGACCCAATAAGTTGGGTAACTTTCCAACACTAAATAGAGTTGATTATATCGTGACCCTCCCAATATCGAAGGATTGGTTACCAGGTTTAACACCATTTTAGGGGGCTAGAGCTGAGATTTTACCTTATGGTAGGGGGATCAAGTTACACTCTCCCCTGTCTCTCACTCTCTTTGAACCAAGTGCGGTGTTAGCCTCACTCATGCCTTCGATGATTACAAAGTGGTCTTTCTTAGGTGGGCGTTAGATTGATGTTAGGGGTGACTTGCCCACACTTCCCCTGTGAAGTAGAACTGAGATTCCCATATTCAACTAAGTCCTAGGTTTCCCATGGGGAGACTAGATAGTTATGTGCATGGATATGAATTTTGATCGACTACTAAGAGACTCCTCCATGTCTATTGGAGAAGGCACCTCACAAATGGTGCCTAATAATATTATATACACATCGAAGCATTTTTCATACATTTTTTTGCTATCTGATCATTCTAAATCATTATTATTGTGACAAGCTTACTCTACTCCATTCTCTCACCTAACTTGTATTTCCTAATGGAACCACTTAGGAACATAAGTAATCGTAAGAGAAAAGTGGATTTGCATGTTCAAGTGGATGAAGAGTATGCTCTTACAAATACCCCTTACACCAAGCATGGCCTAGATGTAACAACCGCTTCCCAATATCATTTAGAGGGGAACAAAAATATCAATCTTTGGGTAGATAGCTACTTATATCCTAATGACCCTAGCACTAAGTTAAATCCACCTTTTAATTCCACTTCTTCATTGCTCACTTTTATTGGGGATGGTGAACAAGGTCTACTAGCCTATTGCAAACTCTTGGGTGGTAATCTTCAATTACATCAATATTATCAATCAATGTTACACAACACTCACCAATATTTGTTACAATCCTAGGGTTCTCTAAATGTGTTGCAAAAATCCATTCAAGATCTAGAAAACAAAGTACAAAAACTTGAAGAAGAATTGAAGCAATGCAAAGACAAGGAACAAGAGATGACAGAGAACATGCAACAAACTTTGACCTTGGAAGAGGAGAATGCTTCATTGAAATCATGTTTGGAGAAAATGAAGAAGGATAAGGACATTGCAAAAGCGAAGTTGCAAAGGTGTAAGCAAACTCCCATGAATTACAAGGAAAGAAAACATCGACTAGCACCATTGTTGTCACTATCCGTTAATGATGGTGGAGCGTGAAAAAGATGTGTGTAAGAATTAAGGTTCGTGATCTCCTATTGACTACAATTTAGTTTTAAAATAACTATATTCCTTTACAATTTGCACCTTCTTTAAAGGAACTTCTTTGATGATGCCGAAGGTCAAGGTGAGGGCCAATAGAGCTTGTAAAGGCATTCTTAAAACGTAAGCATCTCATTGCAATCTTGAGAGACCCTCAATATCATCGAGCCCTTTGCCTTGCTCCTTTGAATGAAGTTTTTAAGGATTAGCTTATTGATGGAAGAAGTTCAAATCGCATGTGATACAACTAGGGTTAGTCGACAAGGTTATGAGGCCATATACGACATGATATCAAATGTAGTAGCTCGCAACAATATAAAACATATTGTCTTGCCTCGTCCATTTCAACTTAGATTCATGCGACAAACACAAAATGCATCAATTGCAGAGTCAATCGAACAATACCTTTGTTATTGTGGAGCAGATGGAAGTAGAGGCAACAAACCCAAAAATTTTATTTTCTTCAAATATGATGAGTTCTCAACAAAACTTTTATTGACCTAATTAAGTTGTGGTGCACAATGACTTGTTTAGAGATATATATATATATATATATATATATATATATATATATATAAAGAGGGGAGAAGAGAGAATGAGAGAAGGGGAGAGAAGCCAAGATAAAGAGATGGGGAGTAGAGAAACAAAGAGGTAGAGAGAAGGGGAATATATAAAAATAGAGAGATGGAGGGAGGGAGAGAAAGAAATCAAAACAAAGAGAGAGGAAGGAAAGAGAGAAATAAAAGAATAGAAGGGAGAGAGAAAAAGGAAATAGAGGGAGGGAGAGGGAGAAAATAGAGAGAGGGGAGAGAGAGAAAACATACAGGGAGGGAGAGGGGGAAGAGAGAGAGAGAGAGAGAAACAAGGGAGGAGAGAGACAAAGACAGAGACAAAGAATGAGAGAAGTCAAGAGAAAGGAATGGGGGATAGAGAAACAAAGAGGTAGAGAGAGGGGGGGAAAAGAGAGAAAATAGAGAGATGGAGAAAAAGAAACAAGAACAAAGAGATGGGGAGAGAAATAGGAATATAAAAGGGAGAGAGAAATATTAAAAATAGAGGGATGGAGAGAAAGAAACAAAAACAAAGAAATAAAAATTTTAAAAATAAAGAGAATAAGAGAGAGAAATAAAGATGTGAAGAGAGGGACAGGGGGATAGAGAAAAATAGAGAGAGGGAGAGAGAAAAAAAGAAATAGAGGAAAAGAAACAAAAACAAAGATAAATTAAAATTAAAATTAAAATAAAGTGAGAGAAACAAAGAAAGAGGAAAAAAGAAAGAGATAAAGAGCGGGAGGAGGGAGGAGGGAGAGAAACAAAGGGAGAGGGTGGGGATAGAAATAGATATGCGAAGTTAAAGAGAGAAGTGTATTGCCCACCATGACATAGAGAAGATGGACAACAATGAGAGCCACGACGTTTGAGATCAAGAGACATATCTCAATCAGGATGTCCCATATCCATATATTGAATGCAAGCTTGCAATTTGATAAAAATATCACTTATCTATAGACCATATACGATGCTTCAATGAGTTTCAATAAAAAATCATCGATCAAGTAGTCTTAGAATTTAAGTTAGCAATGAGCAAAGTGTGTGTCATTCATGCTTTGAAATCAAACTCTAGTTGAAATAAACTTCAATAATATTAAATATGCCCTGTCCATAGGGAGGTACCAGTCCATCTTAAGCAATGCACCTATCATGGCCCGTAAGAAGAGTTCGTGATTGTACAATGAAAGGAGCGCCGGAGCCGATAAACCCATTATAGGATACTCTGCCAACTATGCTCTCAATACTAGAAGAAATTGGGGATTGTCAAGACCTTCCTCAAATGTTGGAGCCTGAGATGGAGGCTATGATCGATGCATTACCACCCATAGATATGGGGTCATTGGATCCATTAAGAAAGGTCTCCATACCATTATATGATGGTATGGAGACCATTAAGAGATATCGGGTCATCGGATCCATTAAGAAAGAAGGTCTCCATATTATACAATGGGTGTCAAGTATCTTGCTTAAGGATGCTCCTTGCAATCCTAGGTATATAGGCAAAGTACGGATTGTGAACTATTACATCCCACCATGGCTTTCTACGAAGAAGGGATACCTAATCCTTAGCTTCCTCATTCTTGGGCACTATAAAGTCAAGAATATGTACATCTATCTTCGTCCATTAGTTGATAAGCTCAAGATGTTATGGGAATAGGGGATTACTATGGAAGACATAAGCAAGCATATTGGGAGATGGTTTGTTAATGTACGAGCCATTCTTAGGCGAACCATACACAACTTTCCAAGATTGAACAAGTACTTTCATTCTCATAGTTGGTATCTCACATGGCTCATTTATGTTTGCATTGACTAGATATAGATATTATGATAGGCCTAGTCACATTAGGTTTCCATGCGTGTCCATTGTGTGGATCAAAGTTGGACTCCTAAAGGTCGCAGACCATAAGAAGATGGTCTATCAAGGGCATGTTGTATTCTTGCCAGAGGGCCATGAGTTGAGAGCAGGATTCCTTAGACAACCTCCCACATGAATGAATGCCCAAAGCTAGTATGAGTGGAATATGGTCTATGAAGAGTCGCTTCCAAGTAGAATACGACGATTTTCAATTTTCTATGAGTTGCCATATTGGACCCGTTTACAAAATAACCATTTGTTGGATCACATGCACATTTTCAAGAATGTTGGCGGCTTGCTGTAGAACCATATTACAAGAAAGAGAGACACCCTAGGGGCACAAATGGATCTCAAGGAGGTAGGGAAGATGGAGGCGCTTTGGCTGCAAACTAGCTCTAATGGTCGTATGCAATTACCTCATGCTGCTTGGGTCCTATCCAGTAAAAAGAGGAGCTCATGGTGAAGAAAATTATCAATTCTATTGGCATGCCAATGGGTATGATGTGTTCTTTCAAGTTCACATTTTCTAAAGATGACCAACTCATAGGACTAAAATCCCATGATTGACAAAAGATTTGCTAGGTTTGTCGCAGCCCTAGTAGTAAGACCATCTAATATGTCATTACATTGTGTTGATCAAAAGTTTTTAATTAATTGAATTTCTAGCAATCCATACTATCTATTGAGGTCATGGGGATCTCACACTAGATATACATTCCTGCAATTTATAAGCTATTGAATTTAGTGCAGTGGATCTAACAAAAGGAGATCAAGATATCATACATTGAGTTCATAAGTCAAGGTAGTAGAGATAGTCTATCTCTTCGAGAAGCACTTACCCACAAGTATGCTCACAATACAGAACCACCTCTTAGTATATCTTGTGGATGAAGTGGAGATTGCAAGACCGGTCTATACCAACTAGATGTTCTTCTTAGAGCACTTCATAAAAACCCTAAAAGGATTTATGCAACAATGGGCTTGTCTCGAGGGCAACATGGTTGAAGGTTAGCTATTGTTGAAGGAACTTGTATATATCTCAGAGTGGTTACCAATGGTGGATACAAATAATAGGATATTATGGACACTGAAGCATGATGATTGACTAATAAGAGATGTGGTGATGGAAAATGGAACAGAGAGGAGAATGGATGGCACAATGGAGAAGAATGTATGAGGAGGCCAAAAGAGAACGTGAGATAGTACGATTAACGTAGTATATGCTAGTGCCAGTTCAATATCCTAAGGACATAAAGAAGATGCTACAGTTCATGTCTACGAGATGGTTTCATGATGCCTTGATTGACGCTTCACACTAAGGGGTAGAAGTCTCTAGGGAGAAGGAGGAGTTCTCGAGGGGATACGATCCAAAGATAACCACATGTTGTCTTTGTTGTTGTATCTAGCAATTGTAAATAGCAACAAATCTAGGTGTTTCAATGTACAATACCAAATGTACAATGTGGCATGGTCACGTGGGCGACATTTGGCAACCTGCAAAGTGTTCTTTTAGTATATCATTGTAACTTCTCTATGATCGATCATACTCAATGTACAATGGTTTAAAGTAATATTGAAAGGAACAGGGGAAATGACAAAATTCTAAAAGTCCAAACTTTTTAATGTACTCAAAAGTTTTTTTGAAAAGAAATATTAATATTGGAAGAGTAGTGTGAGAGGTGGTTTTGGGAGTTGCAACTACTTGCTCTCTCTTTATCATTCTTCTTTCATGTATCTCTTTCTCTCTCTTTTTGGGCACAACACTTGCTTCTTTCTCTCTACGCATTTCTTGCATTATCAATGGAAGAAGGAGATAGTGAGGATGAGGAGAGTGATTATCTTTTGTATGCATGGTTGCTTGAGATTGAAAGCCAAGCTTTCCACATAGATTTTGTGGGAGTGTTCTCTGGTTTTTCTACTTCTCTTTATGTCTGTGGGAGGGCCATTCAAAGTGGTGCATATCCAGGGAAACTCCAATCTCAAGTCAAGAAGAAGATAAGGTGAAGTGGAGTCTTTGAGCAGAATTGAATGTGATGATAGAGAAGAATATGAGTTCATGTTGTCCAAAATATTCTCTATTGTAGCCTAATAACAATCAACTACTCTTCTAGATTTAACTCATGGCATCTACATATCCTATCTATGTAGATCTTGGCATCATTTTTAGGCTAGTATCACAATGTCATGCCCTCAATACCCTTGTGACACCCAAATTTGGTCTATTTCCTAATGCATAAATCGAGGTACTCACTATCTCCCTTCTTCATGTAGATTCAATGCCCTCTTTTGCAAATCTAATGGCCTGTTCATTATGCAGCCTTGGCAACAATTCCATCTTCTTTTCCTTTACAAACCCTTATTATCCTTTACATATTAACCCTCGTAATTCGTACTTTCTTAAACCATATAAATAGACAATTTTTAAAAACCCAACAGAGAGTCCCTTGTTCACATACTATGTTGGGCACACAAATATGTGGCACACTATCATGCTCTCAAATGAATTGGTGGACATCTTCATGGATCATTGTGGATAACTTTTTTTTTGGAGACTATGTGATGTTCTTAATGTGGGAGTATGTAGGGGTGCCTTTCCTACAAGTTTTTTGGCAAGTCAACTTTCCCCTTCTAGGTTCCCCTTTTTCCATATTCCCCTTGGTGTTGATTCTTATTCAATGGTTCATGAGAACGCTTCACTTCTTAGTGTGGGAGTATGATGGACCCCTAAGATGTGCAAAATTTATGACATTCCAAAAGGATTCTACATCAAATAACATCACATCACTTATCTTCCTTATGTGTTTCCAAAGATAAATTCCTTATAATGTAAAATGTTATATGGTCTATCATGTGGACAAAATGACAAGGTTCTATATTCAAACTTTTTGATGTACTCAAAAGACTTTTTGAAAAGAATTATTAATATTGGAAGAGTCGTGTGAGAGGTGGTTTGGGGAGTTGCAACTACTTACTCTCTCTTCATCATCCTTCTTTCACGTATCTCTTTCTCTCTTTTTTTGGGCACAACACTTGCTTCTTTCTCTCTGTGCATTTCTTGCATTATCAATTGAAGAGGGAGATAGTGAGGATGAGGAGAGTGATTATCTTTTTTGTGCTTGGTTGCTTGAGGTTGAAAGCCAAGCTTTCCACATAGATTTTGTGGGAGTGTTCTCTAGTTTTTCTGTTTCTCATATCTATTCGAGGGCCATTCAACATTTCAATGTATGCAAAGTTATGCCAAGAGCTTGTCATGGAGTCGTTATAGGACTAGACATATGTGCGTTCTCTTGTCAAATTTGTTGACTATTTGCTTTTATTGGTATTTTATCACATGTTTTTAACTAACATCCTTCTTTGTAAATATATATTATCATGCTTTGCATTCGTCCTTATATTGATTGTGCTAACATCTTCAATTTGGTTGTGCATGTCACAGTAGACGATCTAGAGAGAAAGATGAGTCAAAGGATGATATTGCCAAGGTTGGGTGGATTAATGTGTTGTCGAGCTTGTGTTTTTTTTATGTGCTCCCACACATGTGGGTGCAAGGAGTTTTGTGTGGGAAGGGGGGCCTGAGAGGGGTGGGGAAAAGGGCCACTTTGCAGGGGGTTTACGGTGGTGGGTTGGGAAAGGGGGGTTGTGGGAGGCTGGAAACAAGGGGTAAGATAGGGGTGATGTAAAGGGTGGGTAAAGGGGGCGGGGCAAGGGAGGAAGATGGGGGTAGGAGGAGGATTAGGAGGAGGAGATACGATGGCAGAGGAGGAAGGGGAAGGAGGTACGGTGGAGAAGGAGGAAGGGGGAGGAGATGTGATGGAGAAGGTGAAGTGGCTCAATGAGAAGGGAGGCCTAGTGGCGGGCGCTGCAGGTGGGGTGGAGGGGGCAATGAAGGAGGTAGGCATCGAAGCAAAGGTGGTAGGAGGGCATCTCGCTAGCGGCATGCTAGGAGTTGAAGGTGGCACAAAGTCTACAGTGGTGAGGCATCAGTTCTAGTGGCGGTGGCTTGTTTGTGGCAGTGACAACCATCAGAGGTGGCAAAGGGAGGGAGGAAGGGAGGAGAGGGAAGTGGACAAAGAAGTGGGAGCAAAGAGGGGAGGGAAGAGAGGGTGAGGGGAAGGGGAAGGGAAAAAGGGAGGCGAAAGGCGCAGGAGAGAGGGTAATGGTTGTTAATGAAGATTAGCTTTGTCAATGATATTGAACAATGTCTACTGAAGAAGAGACATACCCAAGGAGGTAGCTAAGAAATCTTGAACTTGGATTAGATGAAGAGTTTATGTCTATTGTAGGAGTCAAAGGTTTGCTAAAGTCACAGGGACACAACACACTAAGGGAGGTGGCTTTGGAATTGTACTTTGAAAAGGATCATCTAAAGGTTTGATTGATCTAGACTACAAGGTGTCACCACCTTTTCCACGGCCAGCTTTTCACAAAGCAAGGCTTGTTATGACAAGGAATTTCTTCATTTTCTTCCATAATAATTTATTAATTTTTTACTCTCTCTTTTTCTCCCATAATAGGACCACAAATGACCAAATATCACGAATTTACAATTTAATTGTATTTGAGGGTGCATGTGGAGGAGGGAGAAGAAAATAACTTGGTAGTGTGGGGAACATTCACAAGGTTTGAAGGCAAAATGGTGATAGGGACACAACTTCTCAACTATTATGATGGCCAAAAATCCACGAAAGAAACTAAACACATAGATGACTAAGAAGTAATCGATCTCTTGTAAAATAATAAATTAAAAACCTCGAATAATCACAATGGCTAAAATAGAAAATGATATGAATGTACATTTATGAATGTGTGGGTGAATTTTCATTATTTTTTCTTTAGTTGGTTTTATTTTGTTTTGATTTTTTGTTATTTTTATGAGAATATTAATGGATTTTGATTTTCTATGTAAAAATAAAAAAATAAAAGAAAGTTTAAAATATATTTTTTAAATTTTTGAAAATTCTTGATTTTTTTGGAGTATTTTATTTTTGATAATTTTAATTTGTTTTTTAAACTTTATTAGATTTTTCATAAATTTTCCAAATTTTTAAGTAAATTTTGAATTTTTATATTTGTGGAAAAATGGCTAATTGTGAGTTTATTTATTTGTACATTCTTTTTTTTTTAAGAGATGTGTTACATTTTTTTATAAAAATTTTGAAAAGCCTGTTTTTTTTCATATTTGGCAAGGAAAAAATGTGTGTACCCAAACCGAATGCAGTGCATGTGAAGAGGAGGTCAGCATGGCAAGATCACTATCCTTTTCTTCCATAATCAATATTTTTTAATCCTTTTTTCCAATTTAATTCTTTTAATAAGCAAAAAAAATAGTGTTCAAAACCAACCATGCCACATTTGTTGGATTAGAAGGAAGAGGAATAAAATAGGGGTAGAAGCTAGAACAAAGGGTACATAAGAAATCATCTACTTCATCAACAAAATCTAAATAATGATGGCAATTAAAAGCAGCATGAGAAGAATTAATGGAGCAATGCTAGCAATGAGGGATAGAAGCTGTCGTATGTGATTATTAGGATTCCCAGGAGGAAAATACTTCTTCAGGTGGTGGTAGCCATTAATAACAAAGGGATCATCAGAGGAATTTATAGCTTGATTTGCATAGAGCTATTAGGATTAACAACAAGTACCTATAAGGACCCATCCAGAATTGTTGGAGCTTTCTAGGAAACTTACCAAAGCACAAATCATATGCCTTGACCAAATCACCTTCCTTGAATTCTTTGTGCTTGATGAAGCTGTCATGGTAAATTTTATGTCGAGCATGTGTGGCTTTCATGCACAATAAGGCCATCCTACAAGTCTCATCCAGACAATCCAAGTGCAGGAGACAACGCTGTACAAACTCAACATCTCCTAATCATTTATCGATGGCCACTTGCAAAGAGGACAGGTCTAGCTCCAATGAGTCATGATGGTTATAAGATATATAACTTTCCAATGAGTCATGATGGTTGCATTTTAAAACCACCTGCATGATTTCATTGAGGTATATCTAGATGATTTTTGTATCTTTAGTTTGCTTTTCCAATATTGGGGACACTTGGAGCAATGCCGAGAGTATGAAATCTCCCTCAACCCCGACAAATGCATTTTTGAAGTCTCCTCAGGAGTTCTGTTGGGCCATATTGTCTTTGCACAAGGGATATTAACAGATCCACCAGAGATTAAAAAGATTGTAGGCCTAATCTCACCAGCCAATCTAAAGTACCTAAGAGGATTTCTTGGCCATGTGGGCTACTACAGGTGATTCATTGTTGTCTGAGAGATTTGACATTGACTGTTACATGATGTATTGGATGTTATAGGTGATGCTTGACTAACGATCCCTTGCTATGGATGCACCATTGATATACCGTCTTGGCTCCATGATGCCTTATGTATTCACATGCTATATTTGAGCTTGGTTGCTTGATTGGCATTGATCTTTTTGCCAGTGGGAGCTTCATGCTATCTCTGGATATTGTAGAGCTTGTGGTTTATGTAGTTGAGCTTCTTGAGTAGATGAGACTAGGATCTCTCACATGTCTATGCTCTTGATCAACACTTGTTTGCATTGGATGCTTTTGGGCTGATTTGATCCGTCTTCTCTTTGAGCATACATCGACCTTGTCAGGTCCTATCAATTAGTAGGCATACACCTAGCTTGGCTTACTCTCTAAGTTCTTTATGCCAAGGCTTGTATCCTTCTACTAACATCAATTTCTCTAACACATTTGGGTGTTTGGCTCATAGTTCTTGGCTATTGCAGTGTTTATTACATGCCCGCTTCATGTAGGATCTGACTTGGCAGTCATACTTGACTTTGGATCAATGTTAGCTCATTGTTTGCTCTCTTTTTCTCACTGCTGTGATTTATTAAAACAAGATGTTTTTATGCGGACTCTGATGTATTTATTGAGCTTAATTATATCATTTTGATGTACTTTTGGTACTATTTGGTGAATCGTTGGTCATTTCAGCACTTTCTCTTATTTTCAACTTGTTTTGGCAGTGGTTTTGGCTTGTTTATTGCTAATTACAATAGGCTACTTGCTACATAGTCTACCTCTGTTTGACTCATTACGGCTAGTCATCTCAAAGATACGGCTTTGTTTAACATGGATGGAACCAACTATGGCTATTGGAAGTCTCAAATATGGCAAGTTTTGGTGCATAAATTGCAGTTTAAACCACTAAGAAATAAAGGTATTAAACCTGAGAACATGGATGATGATGATTGGGTTGATTTAGATGCACTATGCAAGTCCGCTATCATTTAATCAATCTCTAAAGAGGTCCATAATAATATTATTGAAGATGAAGATCAAAGTGCATGGAATCTATGGGAAAAGATTCACGAACTTTATTCAAAGCAAAGCCCTACTTCGTAGATGTATTGGCTTAAACAGTTGATGGATCTCCACATGAAGGAGGGGATCCCATTGTCTGCTCACTTTAGCTAGTTTCATTCTATCACTAAGAATCTACTTGAACATGGTATTGAGTTTCAAGATAATCTACATCCTTTGTTTCTGCTTGGCACTTTACCTAAGTATTGGGATGTATTTCGCACTATGATCTGTACCAACAAACTAGAAAGTGTTCTTTTGATTGAAAAAATTAATAGGAAAAAACAATGATGCTTCTTGTAGTTCACATGCTTTATCCATTAGAGGTGGCAAAGCTGGCAAGAAAGATAATGATCATCATGGAAAGGACTCTCAGAAGTCCCAGTCTAAGTCACATGGATGTAGCAAGTCTCGTGGATGTAAGTCTGATCTTACATGCCATTATTGTGGGAAAGCAAGACGTGTCTAGACACAGTGCCATAAGATGCGCGATGACAAGTGCAAAGAAAAGAGGAAAGAAAAAGTGCATGAGAAATCCAATGATTGCAGCATTATATCTGCAAAGTCCAGTGTAAAGATTGAGGAGATAAATGTCATGCAGCCTCCTAAGGAGTCCGATGGTGACTGTATCTTAGCAGTCTCTCAACTGATTGAGGCTCAGTCTATGCATGCATAATGTTGGCTCTTGGATTTGGGTGCATCTTTCCATATGACCCCCTACCGTGAGTGGTTTCATACCTATCGCAGTATATCTAGTACTGTGCGCTTAGGTGATGATCAATCTCTTGCTATTGTTGGCATTGGTGATGTCACTCTACAGTTTCCCTTTTGTAGCACTTTTGTTTTGCATAATGTACGTTATGTACCCACCCTGACTAAAGGCCTTATGTCTGTTGGGTAACTTGATAATGCGAGTTATCATATATGCTTTGGTGATTTTGCATGGAAGATAACTTGTGGCAGCCTTGTTCTTGCAAGAGGTGCCAAGTCTTGCAACCTCTACCCCTTGGTTGTATTTGGTACTATTGACCATGTTTTGTCAGTGGGTTCTATCCCACATGTATCTCTCTAGCATGCTCGTCTTGGACATATGTCGCTTAAGGGAATGAAAATGCTTAGTGCTTTACAGTATCTTCTACCTTTTAACTACTCGCATTTTGAGTCGTGTGATTATTGTTTATATGGTTGGTAGACTAGGAATTTGCATAAAAAGTCTAGTATTCCATGCATGTGTGAGCCTTTGGCTCTTGTGCATTCAAATATATGTGGACCCATGCCTTGTTAGTCACTAGAGTGTGCGAGGTTCTTTGTCACGTTTAAGGACAATTGTTCACGTAAGGTTTGGGCTTATCCCATAAAGCAGAAATCTAATGTCTGGGCAATCTTTTAGCATTGGCTTGCTTTAGTAGAGAACCATCCTGGGCATATGATGAAATTCCTAAGGACCAATAACAGGGGTGAGTACGTCTCACGTGCCTTTGAGTAGTTTTGTGCGAGCAGGGTATTAAGCGTCAATTGATTGCCCCTTACACCCCTCCCCGGAATGGTATGGCTGAGCATATGAATAGGACTATTCAGGAGAGGGTCCACAGTATGCTTAGCCAACCAGGCTTACCATAACATTTTTGGGATGAGGCAGTCTCTATTATTGCGCATCTCATTAACAGGTCACCTTGCAATAGTATTGACTTCCAGGTTATAGAGGAGGTATGGAAGGACATGAAAACCTCCCTCCTATGTTCATTTGTGTCTTTGGATGTGAGGCCTTCTGCCATGTGCCCAAGGACAAACGTAATAAGATAGATCCTAAAAGTGTAAAATACATTTTTTTTTTCTATGGAGATGTAGGTGAGATGGGATATCGTCTTTGGGATCTGCATGCGTGAAAAGTGATCTGTAGCTATGATGTTGTGTTCCATGAGGACCAAATGCGTATGCAACCTAAGAAATTTGTTGAGATACATAGGGTTATCTTTCGGGAGGAGCCCCCTGCTCCTACACAGTCATTCTAGACAAGCTATATCAGTAGCCAATCCTCATGGCTAGGATGTTAGATAGAATGTTGGATAGGCAATACAATCTGCATTGAGGTATTCTACTAGAAATAAACAACCTCCTGACCGCTATGAGCTCTCCATAAATTATGTCTTGGTTATAGATGCAGGAGAGCCTCTCACCTATGATGAGGCTATGCGTAGGGGTGATAGTCACTCCTGGGAGAGGGCTATGCAGTCTGAGATTGACTTGTTGCATAAGAATCGCATATGGGATTTGGTTTCCTTGGCTAATGGGGCAAGAGAGCTTTGCTTTGCAAGTGGGTGTACAAGTTGAAAAGTATCCCTGGACACCCCAGACTGGCATACAAGGCCAGATTGGTAGCAAAGGGTTTGATGTTGACTTTGATGAGGTCTTCTCTCCTATGGTTAAGATGACTACCTTATGTTTCGTGGGAGCTTTCGCTCAACTGCCAAGACCCACGGACCGCTTATTGTTTCAAGTGTTCCAAGCCAAGAACTAATGGCTACCTCTCACATAGCCGATGCGCCATCCATATCTACAGGTGTAGTGAGCTTACCTCCATGCCAATCAAGTTACCTCCTCTCCCGCACACTCCGGTAGCTCCACGATCCGAGTGCAAGCTTCAAGCAAGCTCCATCCTCAAGCTCCATGCTCCAAGCTCCATAGCCGCGAGCAAGACAAGAGAAGAGAAGAGAAGAGAAGAAGAGACGAGAAGATGGAGAGCTTCTCCTCCCTGGTCCCTCACCCTCACACACTCACTTCCTCACACTCTCACACTCCCTCTCTCAAGCACAAGCTCAAGCAAGCAAGAACAAGAAGAAGAAGAAGAGGAGGAGAAGATCCACTTTTTGGCCACACACAAGAATGAGCTTCTCATTCACTTTTCAACTTTATATACAAAACCCTAAATCCCCTTTTAGGCAGTCATCCCCTTATCTCCTTTTTTATATGGCCGCCTAGGCCCTTTTTCCCATTGTCCTCCTATCTTCCTAGCTTCCTTCCTACCGCCCATCTATCTTTACAAATTGCACGGGTGAGAGTCCGGCGCTCCTTAAATTAAATCACGATGTGCTTGCGCTCTTTTACAAAAGTATTGACTTGCGCTTTTCCTTGTGCGTCTTTCTCCCTTATTTGGGACTTTTTTGCACTTCCTATGTTTCTAGATTTTCCTTATGTGCCTTTGTCTTCC
Organism: Lygodium microphyllum; assembly: GCF_053477565.2. Lineage (NCBI taxonomy): Eukaryota > Viridiplantae > Streptophyta > Polypodiopsida > Schizaeales > Lygodiaceae > Lygodium > Lygodium microphyllum. The sequence continues at coordinate 137,556,749 of NC_141156.1, read as the reverse complement.
GTTTCACTTTTCCTTGGCCTTTTTCTTTTGCTTTAGCTTTTCTAGATTTTTCACCTTGTTTGTCTGACAGTTAACATTACCCCCCTCCTAGACGAGTGCCAGTGCCATGGCACTCACCGTCGTAGGTAGCAAGCTTTGGCATGCACTGAAAACGTGGGTGAAAGGGACATCGGTGGTTGCCGTGGAGGAGTGTTGGTGGTGGTGTGGAGGAAGGTTGTTGGGGACACGTTGGTGGCCTAGGTGGCTAGTGGTAGGGTTGTTGGAGTTGATGGTAGGGCTGTTCTTTGTTGGGGATTACACTGATGGCTAGCACAAGTGTTGATTTGTTGGGGATTCTGTACATGATGATTCTTGGCGGGCTTGCAGGATGATAAGAGATAAGAATTTTGAGTTGGGTGTCGATGAAGAGCGAACAACACTTTCGTTGGAGTCTTCAATACCTGCAATTGAAAACCTCTCATAGGTGGTCTCTCCCTAGGGATAGTGCTAGTCTTCTCTATTGTGCACAAGACATAGTTCAATTAGTTTAGGAGACAAGTCAAACTCTAAGCAAGCTGAGAGTATTGTCCTACACCTTGAGGACCCAAACTATGTATATATTTTGGTGCAGATATTATGTGAGTGCTCGTGCATACTTAGATATTACGTAGTTAGAAGACTGTAGGCTGGTTTCTTGTAACAATGTGTGGATGAAGCAAAGTTATCCATGTTGAGAAGAAGTACATGTGAAGGTGTATGAGACATCATTTGCATTGTGACTGCACGACGTAGCATAATTGAACACAGGGACACCGCACTTTCGGTAAAGCTAGGAGCTAGTGGACTTGCTTGATGAGGATGGTGTACTTTTCATGGCCATTCATGCGGTGCTTACCACAATTGAATGCAATGGTATTAAGGAAAAGTGCAAGAGAGAATCGTGCGAATGGATCAGGGTGACATGTCTAACCATAGGCGAGACAAGCTCCCTAAGTATGTCCTGCTTGAGCACTAGTGGTCTTTGTGTATGCTCAATGGTTACATATGACATCTGCTTATTAAGCATGCTAAGTTGAGGCTCTTTCTTTCAAACGCTCATGTTTGGTTTCTTGCCTCGAGACCTGGAGTTTCTCTTAGATTTCCTCCTATGCTTCGTTACTTTTGATGCAATCTGGCCTTCAGTTGATAGAGGTGGTTTAGCAGGGGGTTTTGGTACCCAAATCCATCGGTTACCTGCATAATACCCTTGAGCACATAGCAATGCTTTGGATATCCATTGCGGTGTTGTGCTAACCCTCCATCGATGCCTTTGTCTATAAGGCTTGGGCTTCTTTTGGGGTCTTCTACGATATTTGTAAGTCCAAAGCCTGCCCTTGGCATTGTCTCCTGACCTTCTTGTTTCAGACATGGCCTCACTCACTAGTTCTTGTTGTTTAACCTATGCTTGTATCAACTCTTCAAACAAGTCCTTGCCCTCATTAGTAGGCTTGACTGTTATGTCAGCACCTTCCTTGCCTTTCCCTCGAGGTTCGATGAGGTCACCCTTTCTAAAGGTTGTGACTATCCTCACTCCCGGCAGTGTCAAGTGTATCCTCCGTGCTACATAGTCAGCCTCACACTTGGTTGCCCTTTTGAAGGGTCTTCCTAGGAGGGTTTCCTTCTCGTAATTAGCACTATTTGGAGGAACATGAAATAGGATAGGCAAGCTTTCAGTTTCAATTATCGCAAGGATTTTGCACTTCCCTATGAGTGCTTGTGGGTGTCCCCCATAAGGGCTAAGAGTTGCATTAGTCGGTGTGAGCTCTGGTTGGCCTAGTAGGGTCCATGATTCATAGGTCAAGATATTAAAATATGCTCCTTCATCAATCAGAGCATCGATAGTATGCTCTCTTTTCACAGTGAGTTTGACCCTAAGATAAGCAGGTGGTACTATGTCTTCGTCTTCCGGGTCTTGGCTTGTAAATTTAAGCCTTCTGACAAATGCCCTTGAGTCCCCAACTGCACGACCAAATGTGGATTCTCCATTGATGTCTTGGATCGTCAGTGCAGTGCTATTCAAGGAGCATCTATCATCAGGATTGTCACATCTAGTCATTCTCGCTGTTGTAGCTTGATGTTGTTGCTTTCCGCTTTGACTAGATACAGTTAGAATACAACACGTATGTGTTTTTGCAGTGTGGCCTTTTTGCCTTTGTTGGCTAGATTGACCCATTGATGTTCTAGGGTCTCTGTTTCTCTCTGTTCGGGTATGGGCTTTTGGTTGCTCTTTTGCAAGTGAGAATCCATGCTCATGTAGAGCCATTACTACACTAGGGTCCAATTTGGAGGACCTGTCACGAGGCGTGTTTTCTCTCCAACCTACTTGAGGGAGGTGCGGAGAGGGCAGAGCCCCCTCTGTGGGGGTCCGGGGGGGCAGTCCCCCTCGGCCTGCAAGGCCATTACGGTAAACACTATGCACAATTTGGAGGACTGTTTATAGCCAAATTTTGAACCACTTGCTCTAAGTTTCAGCCCAGCAATGGATCTGTGATATGCCTTTAGCTCTACGTAGCCTTCGGGGTCAATTTCGATGTTTAGATGCGTCAAAACTTGTGTTCTAGATACATGTCCGATTTTGACAGCCGATTCTCAGATGTCCGATTTTTAGGAGTTCGATTATCAAAATTGGACGTCCAATTTTGGGTTGGTCCGATAGGCCCAGTGGTCCGATTTTGGTCACATCTTATTTCTGGGATCGGACGTCCGATTTTGACAGGCATCCGATTCTGAGCCGTCCGATTCCTTATGTCTGATTTCCAGGGTTCGAGTGTTCGATTTTCAAAATCGGAGTCGAGTGTCCAATCAAACATGCAAAGGTGGTCTGATTCTGGGACTAGTCTGATTTTGGGAATCGGATCGGAAAAATGGTTCGATTTTCGGAGTCGGAAGGTCCGACTCCAGAAGTCGGGCAGTCCTATTCTGGGACTCTAACGAACTGGTCCGACAGCACAGACGACGGCTCGCAGGTTGCGCGCGATGCCTCAAGGTCAACACCTACTCCACGGAATCATGCCGTGCCTTCCAAATAGATGCAAAGCAATACAAGGAAATGCCAAACTTACCTTGAATCACTGTGGTGCTCAAATCGATTGGCACTTCAGGGGTCTCCCTGCTGCTCTCGCTCTCTCTCTCTCTCTCTCTCTCTCTCTCTCTCTCTCTCTCTCTCTCTCTCTCTCTCTCTCTCTCTCCCTGGCTCTCAAGCTCACTCTCTTCTCAGAAGGTAGGATGTCAAATGTGGTCTTTCCTGGTTCCCTGGGCCTCTTATTGCCCCATTCCAACCTGTTGTAACCTCAGAAATTAATCCCTCATACTCTTCCAATCAAAAATCTGAATCTGTGCCCCTATTTTTCTGTTTCAGCATGTTATACAACAATAGAAAACCCTACTATTTGCTCCAATGTTTTTCTCCTATCCTTCCTAAATGCAAGAAAAAATTATAAGAAAAATACCTAGACTACTCCATCATGCTTTCCCAAGTCCAAAACAAAAACCTACTTGCTAAAGAGATCGAATACCTCTTCAAACTCCCTCGCTTCCTACATATCTACCTCAAGCACCGGTTCGGGGAAAACCCTACTTCAATGCTTGATTCGAAGTGCGCAAGAGCTCAAGGCTTGAATCCGTTGGTCCCGGCAACAACGAACCAAAATGTGAGAGCTTTCACTCAACCGCCAAGACCCACTGACCACTTATTGTTTCAAGCGTTCCAAGCCGAGCACGAATGGCTACCTCTCACATAACCGACGTGCCATCCATATCTACGGGTGTAGTCACTTATTGTTTCAAGCGTTCCAAGCCGAGCACTAATGGCTACCTCTCACATAACCGACGTGCCATCCATATCTACGGGTGTAGTGAGCTTACCTCCATGCCGATCGAGTTACCTCCTCTCTCGCGCACTCCGGTAGCTCCACGATCCAAGTGCAAGCTTCAAGCAAGCTCCATCCTCAAGCTCCATGCTCCAAGCTCCATAGCCGCGAGCAAGAAAAGACAAGAGAAGAGAAGAGAAGAAGAGAGGAGAAGATGGAGAGCTTCTCCTCTCTGGTTGCTCACCATCATACACTCACTCCCTCACACTCTCACACTCCCTCTCTCAAGCACAAGCTCAAGCAAGCAAGAACAAGAAGAAGAAGAAGAAGAGGAGAGCCACTTTTTGGCCACACACAAGAATGAGCTTCTCATTCACTTTTCAACTTTATATACAAAACTCTAAATCCCCTTTTGGGCAGTCACCCCCTTATCCCCTTTTTTACATGGCCGGGCGTGGCCTAGGCCCTTTTTCCCATTGTCCTCCTATTTTCCTAGCTTCTTTCCTACCGCCCATCTACCTTTACAAATTGCACGGATGAGAGCCCCACGCTCCTTAAATTAAATCACGATGCGCTTGCGCTCTTTTAAAAAAGTATTGACTTGCGCTTTTCCTTGTGCGTCTTTCTCCCTTATTTGAGACTTTTCTGCACTTCCGGTGTTTCTAGATTTTCCTTGTTCGCCTTTGTCTTCCGTTTCACTTTTCCTTGGCCTTTTTCTTCTGCTTTAGCTTTTCTAGATTTTCCACCTTGTTCGTCTGACGGTTAACATGCTTAGTCTTGGCTTTGGCTGCACAGCTTGACTTGGACTTGTATCAATTGGATATCAAGATGTCTTTCTTACATGGGGACTTGCATGATGAGATATGGATGGAGCAGCCTAAGGGCTTTGTAGAGCGTAGTAGGGAACACCTAGTGTGCAGATTGGGAAAGAGTCTTTATGTTTTAAAGTAGGCACCTATGGAATGGTACCACAAATTTGATGCATTCATGTAGTCACATGGCTATAGCCGTAGTGCTATGGATCTGTGCTTGTACACGAAGAAAGCATGTAATGGTTCTTACTGATTTTGGTACTCTATGTGGATGACATGCTTTTGGTAGGGAAAGCTCATGATGAGCTAGATGCTCTTAATGCTCAGCTCAAGAAGAGTTTTGAGAAGAAAGATATGGGACATGCCTCTCATATACTTGGTATGCGTATTACGCGTGATAGGTCTCAGGGACTACTCTATCTATCACAGAAGGAGTATATCCATAAAGTCTTTGAGCGCTTCCATATGCAGGATGTGAAGCCTATCGACTATCCATTGCCTTCTCATGTGAAGGTATCACAAGCCGATTGTCCGCAAACAGATGAGTAGAGGGCAAAGATGGCCAAGATTCCCTATGAATCCGCAGTGGGCAGTCTTATGTATGCCATGATAGCCACCCGTCCAAATATAAGACAGATCAAAACAAGAATGCAATCGGTCTGATCAAAATGGTTTGATGGATGGACGAGCAGAGAATAATATAGATCAAAATCCATATTTCTCATCCTCTCTTCTTTTAGAAATACACAAGCATAAAATATCTCATCTACAATAATCTTGTGTTAAGCTAAGCATGTGGAATGCATCATTCTCTTGCTAGATTATTGTGCATTATCACATATTTTGCATGTATAGCATGAGAGAAAGCATAAATAATTTGGACCTCCTTGCTCATATCTATTCTTCTTGGGTAGGAAATGGCTCAAATTCATTGGTGCATGCAATAAGCTTTGGTACTCCTTGCTTTTATCATAATCTCGATGCATTGTCCTTGTCCATACCTGCATGTAGGAGTGTTTTCTTAGTCACCACGACTACATCATATGACCACCACATCTATTTGGTTTTTCTACCATAAATCTCATTATGTTACATGATTTTGGAGTTGGAAACACAATGCAAGGCATTTAGGGAAAGAGATCCAACAAAGTATAACAACCCAAGGTCTCAAACATTGTTTAGGTCCACAAACATTGTATAACAACGTAAGGACTTAAACATTGTATTGGTCCACAAAGTAAGGATTTTCATGATCACCACAACTAATGGAACCATGATGACTACTAGTTCTAAAATCAAAATGGAGTGTCTCTCATTATTTCTAACCACTTATGATGGAAGGCTTGAATCACATGACTAATAGTTAGGATGCACTACATAACTACCAAAATCATTGTATGAATATTTGAGTATATTAATAGAGATCTAAACTATCGCCACAATTGCAGCTACTAGAGAGCACCATGATTGTGTATTTGGAAGCTCAAGATATCATTTTTCCATGCCTTTCAAATCTAAGATATTGTAACCCCCAAAGGCATCAAATGTTACTTTAAACCACCATTCATGATTGCAATTTGACACCATCACTAGTAGATTACCACGTCTTCTAATTTTTGGGTCAAAAATCCCAATAGTTCCTTCCTTTGTGGTCTTTAAAACTATTGAAGCATATATCACCACAATTGGCTACAAATCACCATGAGTAGATTATCCACAATATCTATCTTGCATTTGTTACCTCTATCTCATCGTTGCCTCGCATAAGTTGGTACAATCATGTGTAAAGTCTACCACCATCATGGATGTAGATATGGTTATGACCACCATTAGTGTTGCATGTTATGATTTTTGATATGAGAGCTTGAATTTGCAACATCCAAGGTAAAGATTACTACCATTATGTGCATATCCCACGTGTAGATCAATGTAAGCATTGTTGAAGCATAATCACGATTGCTTGATGTTGTGAACTTACAACCACAATTGACTTATTGGCATGTTGTATGGGTTGTGTTTCGAAGACCTTATTCTCATCCATTACTTACATTTAACACATTTGTGCTTGCTTTTTGACTAGAGACTCTTCAGCTTTAGTCTAAACCCTACAAGTAGCTTGTTTTGTAAACATTCATTGAATTCAAGATACCCTATGCACATTGATTTGGCACGTGCTTGATGTTGAGATATCGAGCTCCACTCGTGATATGCCAGGGTGACCGTTGTGCATTTATGTCACCGACTTGTCAGCTGTAGATGCGGTTGGTACACCGCTCATGAATAATAGCTAGATGACAGCTATCCTTATCTACTCTAGTTCGTGGCTCAGTTAGTATGCCACCTTAGTTAGTTGAGTTTGGTTTGAAACCCATATATAGGGTTCTTCTATTTCTTTTGTACTTGACTTCTTTTGGCTTACACAACTAAGAGAGGAAAACTGTTTTCAGCCTCCACCTTTGTGTGTATTCCCCCATTGTGCAAGCAAGAAAGCTACAAGTGAGACTCATTCCTTCTCTCCCACAATCTTGACATGGTATCAGAGCCTTGTTCGTGGTAAGGAGCTCAAGAAAGTAAGTCAAGCTCGCGGTGTTCTGGTAAGAGGAGCAATGTTGCTTTCATTTTCTGTTTTGGGAGCAGATCTCTGCAGGTAGCACAGCCGGAAATTGCAAGAGTGCATTGTCTCAAGTTGAGATGCCCTTCGCGGTAAAGCAAGAGGGCAGTATATGCTGCGGGAAAGGGCTTTAGGCCCTTGGCGACCCTGTTTTTTTAATTTGAGACCATTTCAAGGCCTGTTTTGGAGGCGGAAGTTTTCTGCACGCACTCAGGAAAAGACCCTATTTTATGCTGTGCAACCACTGTTCTACAGGTCGGTGAAAAGTTACTGTAGAAATTGCATCGTATGCTTGTGCGCAAAGACATTGGGAGTTTCAGAATCATCCTTGGTTCCTGTTTATGCAAAATCGTCACTAGTAAGTGACTGTGTGGTCAAATACCACTTTCGCCAGTTTTGCAGATTTGCCCTTGTGAGGGTGAAGTTGAGTTTTTTGCAGTGACAGAATTTTTTGCAGTGTTCTGAAATGGCATCTGATTCTCTTTCACAGATTGTAACTGAAAAGCTTGATAAGAACAACTTCCAGGCATGGAAGTTTAGAATGACGAATTTCCTTATGGGAAAAGGATATTGGGAATTTGTTGCAGGAAATGAAGAAGAACCAGTTCTTCCTGATGTTCCCAATCAACAACAAATGCAGGCATTTAAAGCATAGCATGAGAGAGCCAGAAAAGTTATGTACTGGCTGTCTATCAGTATTTCATACTCTATGATTGTGCATATTCAGGATGCAAGTACGCCAAAGGAGGCATGGGATACGTTGTCAAAAATGTATAGCACAAATACGCAAGCCAGGAAAATGCAGCTCAAGCAAGAGTTGCATAATGTGCAAAGAGAAAGCATGAGCATCAATGACTACCACATGAAAGTGAAGAAGATTGCAGATGCACTTGCTTCCATTGGGTCGCCAGTGGAAGATGATGATTTAGTTTCTGTGACCTTGAATAGTCTAGGAAAGGATTATGCACAATTTCGGACATCCATTTCAGTTCATGAAAGATTTCCTGATTTTGAGGAGTTAATTGCTCTTCTAATTTCTAAGGAGCAGAGAAATGGTGGTGCATCTTCTTCAGGAGGAACTTCAAAAGAAACTGTCTTCTACTCAAATGCTGGAAGAGGTAGAGGCAGAGGTAGAGGAGGCCGATTTGGAGGCCGTGGTAGAAATCAGAATATGCAGCAAACTCAAGAAAACCAGTCCAATGGAGGAGGACGTGGTAACTCTAGAGGCAGGGGGAGCCAAAGAGGTCGTGGTGGATAGCAAAGAGGCCAAAGTGCAAACAGCAATGTTAAATGCTACTACTGTGGTAAAATAGTCATATGGCTAAAGACTGCTATAAAAAGCAGAATGACATCATGAATGGGAAATTGCAACAAGGGAATTATGCATCTTCTAGTAGACAGGGTGATGACAGAAATGAGCATTTGTTTATGGTACAGCACATGAACAATTCTGTGACAAGTGCAAAAGAAAGCAATGATGTATGGTATGTTGACTTAGGTGCATCAAACCACATGACAGGTCATGCAGAATGGATGGAGGATGCAAGGAAAATGGAAAAACCAGGATTTGTGGAGGCTGGTGATGTGGTCAGATTTAATCCTCATGGATGCTTTGTTGAGGATATGAAAAATAAAGGTCGCTTGATAGCAAAAGGAAATAAGAAGGGCAGAATGTTTACGTTGGATGCAGGCATGCCTGAATTGAGTGCAGCAATGTTTGCACATGGGACCGGTGTAGTTGGTGATATTGATATCTGGCATAAATGCATTGGTCATGTTAATGTACAACGACTTAAATCAATGCAGGCCCAAAATATTGTTGCAGGATTGCCTAAATTCAAGGTTGCATAAATGCATAAGGTATGTGAAGCCTGTCAATTTGGAAAACAGGCAAGGAAACCATTTCCTAGACATGTTCAAGAGAGTGAGAAGCCATTGGAATTAATCCACTCTGATGTGTGGACTACTAAAGCTCCATCTCTTGGAGGCTGTCATTATTTTGTCACTTTTATTGATGACTATAGCAGAAAAGTTTGGGTGTATTTTATGAAAAAGAAAAGTGAAGTTTTTGGGCATTTCAAAACTCTTAAAGCTATGGTTGAAAAAGAAACAGGCCTGCAAATAAAATGCCTGAGGTCAGATGGAGGGGGAGAGTACCTCTCAAATGAGTTTGCAAGGTTCCTGCAGGAGCATAGCATAAAGCAGCAATATTCATGCAGTCATACCCCACAACAAAATGGAATTGCAGAAAGGAAAAACAGGCATATTGGAGAGGTATCTCGTGCCATGCTCAACGAAAAAGACTTACCAGATTTTTACTGGGCTGAAGCAGTTGCTACAGCAGTCTATATAATGAACAGGACTCCCACTGCAGCAATACATGGGATGACTCCAGAGGAGAGATATACTGGTAGGAAACCAGATATTTCTCATTTGAAAATTTTTTGTTGCATTGCCTATGTACATGTGCCAGATGAGTTGAGATCCAAGTTGGATCCAAAAGCTGAGAAGTGCATCTTTATTGGTTACTCTCTGTAGCAAAAAGGGTATAGATGCTATAACCCTTCTACTCGTAAGTTTACAGTGAGCAGAGATGTTGTTTTTGATGAGATTAGTAGCTGGTATAAACCAGTAAATGTGATTGATGACGTAGATGCACAAAATGGTAATGCTGCACAGAATTCATAGCAGCAGTCACAAAATATTAGTGGACCTAGAGCGTCCTCTAGCAGTGATTCACATTCTTCGCCATGGACAGGCAGATTGAGATCAGGAGAATCTTCTCAAAGCAATGCAGATAGTGGTATGCAGGTATCACGAAAAGGAAAAGAGAAGGTTGATCAGCCCATGTTTGATGTGAATGCAGGTCACTCTTATGTGGATGGTGAATCCAGTGGCTCAGAACAGAGCATTGATGATGAGTTAGGTATTCCTTCTATTGTTACACCTAGAGTAAGGAAGACCAGGGATGTTTTGAGAGCACCTGGGAGTGAACCTACTTTGCACAGGTCTACGAGAGCTAGGTATCCTGTGGATAGGTTGAAATATGATGGATTTACAGCCATTCACTATGCATATATGGTCAAAGTGATACAGGAACCAGAACCCACTTCTTTTGAGTAAGCCATGGGAAAAGAAAAATGGGAGAAAGCCATGGATGAAGAAATGGATGCCTTGGAAGCAAATGCTACATGGGAATTGGTACCTTTGCCTAAAGGTAAGAATGCAATTGGCTGTAAGTGGGTTTATAAGGTGAAGCACAATGCAGATGGTTCTGTGAACAGATACAAGGCAAGATTAGTAGTCAAGGGGTATGCACAAACATATGGCATTGACTATGAAGAAACATTCAGTCCGGTTGCAAGGATGGCAACCGTAAGAGCAGTCATTGCTATGGCTGCATCAAAGGGATGGTCTTTACATCAGATGGATGTAAAGAATGCCTTCTTGCATGGTGATTTGCAAGAAGAGGTCTATATGGAGCAACCACCAGGTTATGTGCATGCTGTTCATCCTGAGTTTGTTTGCAGGTTGAAGAAAGCCTTGTATGGCTTGAAGCAAGCACCTAGAGCATGGTCTGACAAGATAGGACAGTATCTTGTTACTATTGGCTTTCAGATTTCCAAGGCAGATTTCTCACTTTATGTGAGAAAAACAGAGAAAGATATTATGCTACTTGTCATTTATGTTGATGATTTGATTATAACAGGTGACAGTGATGAAGATATCCTTCATGTGAAAATGAGATGAAGGATTTGGGAGAACTGCGTTATTTCTTGGGCATTGAGGTGATTAGATCACCAAGTGGGATACAGCTCTTGCAGAGGCAGTATGGATTGGACATGCTATCCAAATATGGGATGACAGGCTATAAGCCTATTTCAGTTCCTTTGGAGTAGAATGTGAAGCTGAGCACAGATGCAGGTGAGCTTCTGGAAGACCCTACTATGTACAGACGCATAGTAGGAAGCTTGATTTATATGACTATTACCAGGCCAGATTTTAGCTATGTTGTTGGATTGGTAAGTCAGTTTATGCAGGCTCCAAGGAAACCGCATTTGGATGCGGCTAGACACATACTCAGGTATGTGAAGTCCACATTGCAGTATGGACTATTTTATGAGACTGGGGTTCAAATACAGTTGCATGGATACACTGATGCTGATTGGGCTGGTAGTATTTCTGATAGACGATCTACCAGTGGATATGTGTTCTCTTTTGGGAGCGCTGCAGTCACTTGGAGTAGCAAGAAACAACCTACAGTTGCCTTGTCAAGCACAGAGGCTGAGTACAGGGGCGCAGCAATGGCTGCATGTGAGGTAGCTTGGTTGCATAAGCTACTTTATGATATGCATCAGTCTACAGATGGGCCAGTTGTCATTTATTGTGACAACATGAGTAGTATACACTTGGCAAATAACCCAGTCTATCATGCTAGAACAAAGCACATTGAGGTGCATTATCACTATGTGCAGGAGAGGGTTTTACTAGGTCTTATTGATCTAGTTTATGTCAGCACAGAGGATCATGTAGCTGACATATTCACGAAGGCATTGGGCACAAAGAAGCTGTGCAAGTTCAGAGACCTGCTTGGTGTGCAGGAATTGGGATTGAGCTCGAGGGGGAGTGTTGAGATATCGAGCTCCACTCGTGATATGCCAGGGTGACCGTTGTGCATTTATGTCACCGACTTGTCAGCTGTAGATGCGATTGGTACACTGCTCATGAATAATAGCTAGATGACAGCTATCCTTATCTACTCTAGTTCGTGGCTCAGTTAGTATGCCACCTTAGTTAGTTGAGTTTGGTTTGAAACCCATATATAGGGTTCTTCTATTTCTTTTGTACTTGACTTCTTTTGGCTTACACAACTAAGAGAGGAAAACTGTTTTCAGCCTCCACCTTTGTGTGTATTCCCCCATTGTGCAAGCAAGAAAGCTACAAGTGAGACTCCTTCCTTCTCTCCCACAATCTTGACACTTGATCTCACCATGATTAACTTCTAGGTAGCACATAAATTCAACACTTACTTGATCACCACAATTGACTTTTGAGCAACCTTCCACCACCACAATTGTCTCTGACTAAATATAACAAGCTTTTGTCTTTATATCCACAACAAACCATCAATTTGCACCACCATTACTAGCTCAAAAGTTGGTCTAGACCACCATGACTAATCTAGAAGTTGATCTAAGTCACCTTGATTGATCCCAATAGGTCACCTTTTCTCCTTGGCAATGCCTCCTCTACTAAGTTAGAACTCATAACGAGTGCTTTCATGACAAACAACCTTGTGTTCTTGAAAGAAATATATTAAGATTATTGGACTTCTTAGAGTGCTAGAAAATTTGGAAACCTGAGTCACCAATCTATCTCTAACTTTCACTCAGGTTGCCTTATTTGCATGTCATCCAATACATGACCAACCACACTACACCTCGTACACCTATACGTTAACAGGATATATAGATGAGACCCACACAAGTTGTAAGAGACAATTTTCCCATCTCCAAGGTTGGTTTTGTTGACCACCACAACTGGTCTACTTGATCACAATCACTAAAAATTTTGAGCAATTTTGTAGCTGAGATAATCACTCTTGCCTAGTGTATGTCATTTTATTGTGCATAGAATGAGCTTAACTTGAAACACTCAAAATGACTCAATGTTAGCCTCTATTTAGTCAAAAAAACTCAAATATTATGTTTTGACTTTGAATATGGAACATCATTCTTTCTTGTGACCTATGTCTCTAAGCAATTGTGCTCTAAACTTAACAAAATTGTGTTTTAAATGTGTTTGAACTAAATTCTTAGCTAGTTATATGTTAAAAATATTGGAACACTATAGATCACTAGCCAAAGGAAGAGGACGTTAAGACTAAGCATAAATGTCAAAGATCATCTCTCGTCACTCATAGAACTCAATCAAAAACCACCTAGCCTTAGGATTAGAGGACCAACGTAACTTTCTTAAGGGTTTTCTAGGACAATCCAAATAGGAAGAACCACCAAGTTTTCAATTCTTAACTTAAACTTGCAATCTAGGGCAACAAGGTTCTTAACCTCACCTTTTGACCAATATCATACTCTGAAGGAAGGGGGCTTAGCCATTGAACCTTCAATGTAATAATAGCAAGAATATTATCAATCACTCTTTGTAGACCCTAGAAGATAAGTAATGACCTAGAACCACTTTCTTGAACTTGAGACTAAGAGGAATGAACAAGACCAAACACTAAGAAAAAGCTAGGAAACGAAAATTGAGGTTAAAATAGAAGAACCATATGTAAAAATAGGAAAAGTAGACCAAGAATGGAGAGACAAAAAGGCAAACAAAACAATTGAGATCTACCACTACTCCCAAGAGAACTAAACATGTTTGGAGCACATTTGTAAGAATACTTTAGTACAACTCAACTTTACAAAGCTTAAACCTTGCAAAAGTAGATGGAAATGACCAATTAAGCCAATAAGGGCCAGAATGAACAATTTGTAATATGTTTGACCTTGTATAGATAGGAAATACCTAAGTAGAAGGTGTCTTCATCCAAAGATAAACTTCTATGTCAAAATCCCATCTCTCTCCTTCACAACATGATTGATGAAGTCATGAATGAAGAATACTAGAAGTAGTTCATGGTGAAGGACCAAAGAGTTAACCACATCCCTGAGCTTTGTAGGCTCAATACAACGAGTATTAGAGATCCCTAAATGTAGAAATAAGAGAAAGACTAGCAAATGAGGTTGTCAAAGGCTCCTTAGGCCTCACACTAGCTACCATTGGAGTTGCTCAAAACTTAGTAGATGGACTACTAGAGCTTAGAAAACAATAATATGATGCCAAAAGTAGGTAAGATAAGGTCATGGATAATAGTGTAAGACAAGATTGAACTATTGGGAGTTCTAGCAACTCCAAAGAACACCTTGCCTAATCTATTACTAAAGAAGTTTTTAGACAACTCCATAGCTCCCCAAATAGGTGTAGCCATTGAAACAACATTGCTCAATGGTTTGGATGTAACACCAACTACTAAGGAGCAAAACTAAGATCCCAATGATAACTAAATAATTGGACAAAAATAGAGAGGATTATAACCCTTACAACTTTGTGGAACAAATTGAGCAAGTCTTTGAGGCTAATAACCTCCAAGCTATTGTTTTGAGAAAACAAAAGTTTTTAGAATTTGCTTAGGCAAGAAGGATATAATATGGTTTGCAATCATATATTCTGCTAAAAAGGACAATATTGGCAAAGCTCTATTCTTAAAAAGATTCTCAAAAGGCAATTACATAAACACCTAGGTAGTCAAGCTAACCAATGTGAGAATAAGGGCTTATCTTGTGGTGACAAGCATTTGAAGTCACCACAAGATAAGTCCTTCCACAAAAATACCAAACCCCAAGGCTATTATAATGGTCTTCATCAAAGAGATCAAGGACAAAGAGCTTTACAAAGTTCTAGTTGACAACTCCATAACACCCCTTTTTATAAAGGCCAAAACCTAAGCTCATTTTGTTTTGTGCATGCAACTCTAACTTTATATAAATATTAAAAAGTAAGCACTTTGAACATATAAGATTGTAGGCTTTCATATTATTCTAAATAACCCTTGTAGAATGCGTTTATTCTAGGATAGAAAGTTGTAAGCTGTTTAGTTTGTACATGCTAACATTATTAATAAGAATCATGGAAAACAAAAAATTGACCTTCATCACTAACTGAATTTTCGAACAATACGATTACCTATTGGTTTGACAACATTTCTCAAAAACAAAAAATATTGATGCATACCAATTTCAATAAGCAATAATTTTTTAATGGACATCTTGAGCTATGATACTCATCAACTTTGTTAAGTTCAACTTGGTTAACTAGAAGTGCCAACGAATAATCAAGCATTTGAAGGACCATTGTCTTTATAAACAAAATCTTCACCATGGACTTGAAGCAATCTTATGCTAAGGCACATTTGAGACTTTTAAGAGCTCTTTATTAAATTAGAATTGCCAAGAAGTTGAACAATCTTCCACATTCACTTTTTAAGTAGGTTCATTATGAATCCAATGCCATGTAGACAAACCATTTAGTCCACGGTCTCCACTTGAAAGAGGCTTGAGACACGATTAAAATTTACAATAGCATTCTACACTAAAATATTCTTCTTTTTAAAGTGTGAATAGGGCTCCACAGTAACAAAATATAAAGTTAAATTTTTTTGTCACCTTGTTGCCAATGTTTGAAGATCTTCAATTATTAGGACAATATATGATATTTCATGATTGAGAGGATATTGTCAAGAAAAGTGCTATGCTTTTGTATTTTTGAAAAGCTCACAACTTCTTAAAGGAAAGAGCTTTGAAAATTGTATGAGGGAAAATTTGAGTAGCTTCATATGCCTTGCATTTGCATTGGAAAGTAATGCAATTAGTAGACTTGTATTAGGAGTTTCTTTTAGAAGATGAAGATTCTTGTGCTAGAACAATGCAAACAATGCTTGAATTAAATACATAATATAATTGGTTATTGTGTGTGTGTGTGTGTGTGTGTGTGTGTGTGTGTGTGTGTGTGTGTGTGTGTGTGTGTGTGTGTGTGTGTGTGCGTGTGTGCGTGTGTGCGTGCGTGCGTGCGTGCGTGCGCGCGCGTGTGTGCGCGTGCGCGTGTGCGTGTGCGTGTGTGCGTATATGGGTGCACGTGCCTGTGCATGCCTTTTTTGATGAAGTCATGATAAATGCCTTTTCATTTAAGCACACAAAATGATTATCAACATTGCTTATTATAGAGAATCTCAAGATACATTTTCAAAGGACTTTCATTATGGGCGTTCATGGACATGTGAACAACTACTCATTTGTTTATATACTTTGATATTTTTCATCCATTCAATACTCAAGGCAACATATAAGCACATGGGATTCTTGGTGTGACTTGACTTCCTAGAAGGATTGGTGGGGTTGGTGGAGGAAACTTCTTGAGATATAATGGGTGGAAGGACACTTTGTACATTTTCCCATCTACAAATAAAGACTACATATGTGGCATCTTGAAAAAGGCACTGCAAACCTAACTCATTCTAATTTTAAAAAGGGTTGTTGACTTAGGATTTCACACCTTTTTCTTTGTTAATCTGATTTTAAAGGAGGTCATTCCCTCAACTTTAGGCCTTCATCATCAGTTTATACTTCAATGTGGCAATGCAACTAACTTAAATGGCATGTTTTGAGCATGTACCTTTTGATTTATTTCAATTAAGGGCATGTCTGATAGTGTTGGTTGTATTTGTTGAAATTTCTTGTGATTTGGGAGGTTGCACATCCTAGTCTCACTCAAGGCAATTGTAACATATTTCCAACCGGTTGAATTACAAATGAATTCAATTAAGACAAGTACGATCATTGTTAAGCATGACCATGATGCATGCACATGACACCGTGTTGGGCGCCATAAAATGAGATGCTTGCACAACACTCTGGCGGCCTAGGAATAGCTCGTAATATTGAGGGTAAGTTAAAGAGAAGGCACAAAGATCATAGAGTGATTACTTTGATACCATGTAAAAACTTGGGGCATCTTCCTTCTTCTTTTTTCAGAGAAGGCTTGAAATTCAAAAGTTGCAAGTTGCCTCAAGGTTGTATCCAAAATTTTGATCCAAAAAATTGTT
The DNA here is from genome assembly GCF_053477565.2 of Lygodium microphyllum. Lineage (NCBI taxonomy): Eukaryota > Viridiplantae > Streptophyta > Polypodiopsida > Schizaeales > Lygodiaceae > Lygodium > Lygodium microphyllum. Next base: position 137,539,835 of record NC_141156.1, on the reverse strand, counting down.
CACTCATTTAATATTCAACATATGGATGGGCTTCAATAATATATAGACCGCTCCACGAAGTAGCAAGCGAAGGTGCAGTGCTACTAATCCATTTCTTCTCTTTCTCTCTCCTCTTTTCCCTCGCTATTTCTAATTTTTTTCCTCTCTCTCTCTCTCTCTCTCTCTCACTCTCTCCCCCAATTCCCTATGTCTAAAATGTTTTTTTCCTCTCTCTCTGCCTTTTATTTTAGTTTTTTCTCTAATCTCTTTGCTCTCTCTCTCTCTCTCTCTCTCTCTCTCTCTCTCTCTCTCTTAGTATGTGAAAAACTATCACAATTTTAATTAAAAACCTTTTTAAAAATTTTAAAAAAATTAGAAAATTTTAAAATAAAAATATTTAATTTAAAAAGAAAAAAACAAAAAGAGAGAAGTTTAAATTTAAAAAATGTAATCTGAGAGAGAGAGAGAGAGAGAGAGAGAGAGAGAGAGAGAGAGAGTACACATGAGAAGGGGGAGATAAATTAAAAAGGGGAGGGGGAAGTGAGAGGGAGTGATTAAATGTGTGAGAGGGGGTTTTAATAAAAAAGGGGAGGTTTGGGAAGGGGGTAGATTCACAAAGCCCTCTAGAGAACCTACAACTAGAATAATATAGTAGTAAGATTATGCCTTGATCACACTCACATGCATGTGTATGCACACACACATGTACACATATCTTGTTATGATTGTTATTTTGACAATTATCTATAGATGCATTTGGATAGCCCATCCGCTATTAAATCCATAGGTACACATGTGTATCTCTCCATTGTATCCACTATCAAAAGATTTGACCATCTCGTGGCTACTAGAATCAATCATGTTTCTTGGACTTACACCAACCAAGCATATATAGTGTGGATAGTCCTACATAGATGTCCCCTTGTTAAGCAACTGGCATATGGGTGCTAACAACCATTACTGTCATGTGAATGGTGAGTTTGGCCCAAATAACTCAATGATTTTTAAGATTTAGAACTAGTGAATCTCATAAGATTTTGGTCATAGAAATAGTAAAAGTTGGAAGCTTGTTAACAAATTGAATTTTAGGGGCTTTGTACAATTAACAAGTAATCTCTAAAGAAGGGCTTTGAGGTGGAGACCTTGACCACCTCAATTAAAGTTAAAGTGTTAAAGAATCAACTCTGTCACTTATTAGAATTTGGGGCCTATACAAAAGTAGACTTGACTTACAAAAGCTAATTTTTTGGTATATGAGTCTAGGCTTATCTCACACCAGTATCATATCTTACATAGCTATCACATTGGAGCCATCTCAACACTTGGAGACTCCCTCACTTGAATTAATATCCCTACAATCTTGATATACATAGTGTAAATTGTTGTGCAAGTAGCTAAGTAGTGCACTAACAATTCTTCTTGGTTCCCATGATAAGGTTTCTAAATCCTTTGATGTGGCAAGTATTCAATTTGACAACCAATCAGCACATCTTTTGTGAGAACGTTTTAGCATATACTTGTTCAAACACCATAAGTAGAGCATAAGTTTCTATTGAGGTAGCAACAATGTTTGATTCATAAAAATAAACTACTCCCCTAAAAAACCAAAACACACATGCACTTTCCACCAACCAAACCATTTGTATATCAAAACTTTCAATGTTAGCACATTGTGTGCATCTAAGGTGCCCCCCCAAAACACACACACACACACACACACACACACTCTCTCTCTCTCTCTCTCTCTCTCTCTCTCTCTCTCTCTCTCTCTCTCTCTCTCTCTCTCTCTCTCTCTCTCTCTCTCTCTCTCTCTCTCTCTCTCTCTCTCTCTCTCTCTCTCTCTCTCTCTCTCTCTCTCTCTCTCGTGTGTGAGTGTGGGGGTACCAAACCCTTTCATGTGCAAAAGCATGCATATATATGTGTGTGAATTTAGATACATACATGCATGTATGTACACACACACATGCGTGCACGCAATTGATATGTTACATACACATATATGGATTCATATATATTCTCAATGTTAACAAGTATCTAAGTTCATGTGTGTTTTATTATGCATGTTGCATTGCCCAATGAATGCTACACACTCACAAACTTACTCTCAAAGAGTGTGCTTCTAAATCACTATGTTTTAGGTGAGATTTAAGCTTTTATATTACACACACGATGTTTGTATATGTACATATCTCCTATTAAGCTTGTGCTAGCATTCCTTGTGTGCGAATGCACATACATGCAAATTAACTTGAAAAACAAAATATGTTCATTAGTAGGGAACATGATAATTATCTTTTTTTGACTTCTTTGTTTGTATATCCTCATTCATTCAAAATCATAATAATTATACAACTTTTTGGGCCTTATTATTAATTTCATTTTGAAAGGCACAATTCATAAAATAGATCCCATTGTATATACACACACTTATACGCATATTTTAGCTTATTATACATGCACACATACACAAATATTTGTTTATACATAGATGTGAACTTTTACAATGTTCCACTTTTAAATAAGAGAATACCAATTTCCATAAAAGTATGTAGAATTTACACCTTTACCACCTAATATTGGTGCATACAAAATAACATTTGCATGCACAAGTATCAACTATTATTTTATTATTGAAATGGAATTTAAAGAGGATAATTATGGAACTTTAGGACTCCATATATGTGTCCACATGCACAACATGAGCTATGTAACACACAATTATCTTCGCTTCTCTTGCTTTTATGTGGAAGGTTTAAAGAAGATGTGCCTCAAAAGGGGTTGCACATGATTGATTGCAAGAGGAAAAGGAGGTAATATAGTCCACCCTTTATGACATAACAAGGGTCTTGTAGTTTAATTACCATCAACTTGAAAATGTCAAGTATAATGTGTGTTGGTGGTACTTAGCACTATCAATTTGGATCTTAGCTACACATGTCAACAATCGATGAGGCATGCCACAAAGGACTGAGAGTTTCATGGATGTGGATGCAGTTCCACCACTACAAATGTCCAACATCTCGTGTCCACCAAACTATCTCCGTCGCTCTTTCCTATTATTGTGCGTGTTGGCTATGGTTGCTTGTGTGCAACTCTCATCATCTTTTTTGAGATTGTAGAGAATCTAGTGCTTTTTGGTGACTAAAAGAGATGGCTTAATAATGGATTCTTAAATAGTCGTATCACTTTCAATAATGCACTGCTTGGATAGTAAGGGAAACTTGATGATGAAACTTGAAAAGTATATGGCCAATCATTCAACTAGTTACTTTTAGGACTATTTGCAAGTTTACGAACTTAGTTGTACATAGAAAATGCATGTGCAACTAAATCTTGGTGGAAGAAGTAAATGTTATAAAGAGAGACGTGCTTGCCATGTTAATAAATTGAATTGAAAGGTTCATACTTTCAAAGTTGTATTCAAAGGCCTTGAGGGCTTCCTAAGTACACTTTTTGTGCTTTGTGTATGGTAAGTTCACCCACTTTTGGGTGTATATAGTAGGAAAACATTTATTTTTATTTTTTCACTTGAACATCTCATTTGTGTACTCATGTCTAGAGGTGCGTGCATGCCTCAGGTACACACACATGTACAGGTGCACAAGCTCCACATAATCTAGTAAATTTTGTGTATAAATATCCACTTGTATCATTTTCCTTATGCAAGGATTCATATATGTAGCAAAATACAATAAGATTTGTAACACTCAAGCAGCGGCATATGTTTTGGTAGTACGGTTGGCATCAAGGATGCTCTCGAACGATCTTGATCCTTGGTAGTAAGGATTGCTTGTTAATATGTGTAGAAGATTGAGCACGAAGTTTGTTGCAAAATTTGGTTTAGCATCTGTGAATTTTTTACTAAAACCATTTGCATATTCAAGAGCTTTCCTTTCATATCTCCATTGTATGTCTTTGCACCGAGGACCACAATCACATCAAGCACTAGCCTGCTCCAAAAATTAGTATTGAAGATGGGTGAAAGAGTAACCAAAGAGTTAGCTTACATTGCTTATGTGAGGGGATTATAAAGAATCCCATAATTTTCTTTCCTCCTTAATCATTCTGTCACATCCATGCAACTTGTTTACTATCTGATCTATCATATTCCAATCCCTTATCAAAATCCAACTTGTGTTTGATTGGTGAACATAACACCCTCCTATATCTAGAGGACTTGGGCACGTAAACTGACACTAGGGCTAGAGATTCACCATCCAATGCAATCCCAATGGTACTGATTGATCCCTTGCCATGAGTCCAAAAGATGTGGGCTTTAAGCATAGATTTGGCTAAGATCATATTGTCCTCTCTACCCCTCACATGTACTTCTAGGAAGCAACTGTACCTCCCTAGAAATGCATTTGTTGTCGAAATTGAACCCTATTTTCATCACTTGAAATGTAAGTACATTAGATTCATGCCTTTGCACAAGCCTAGAGGAAATTGTTTTTCTTTTGTTGTTGGACATGTCTCTCACATTCCAGGACATTTCTTGGTAGGCCATCGACATCCTCTTCATCGAGACATGCATATATGTTCCATTCAAGTAATAGTTTCCTTTCTAGCTTCTTAAGGGCCTTTTGCTTATCGTTGTTTTGTAGAACTTTTTTCTCCATCATACTTGGTTTAGGGTCCTCATCATGATGTTATTTGTGAGGCATGAACAATACGTAATATCTTATAGGGTTGGTCACACATAAAGGCGGCTTGTGAATTGTGTTGTTGCACCCTTTTTTTTAAATACCCTAGAGGCACTAGAAGATGTCAAGGCTCTAAACCTCTATTTAGTGATGTGTAAAAAATACAACCAAACCTTGAAATTATAAAATCACACTCCACTTGTTATTTGCTGTAAAGTTAGTTTCATTGGAGCATTATAAAAGATAAGCATGCCAAAGTGCTTTCCTCATGTGCCCCCAATAATATCTAGCTCATAGGCATCCTTATCATGTGCTAAGAGCTCGCATAGATGGATGCTTCTACTTATGAAAGTGAGCCAAAAAAATAAGGAACATTCTAACATCTTAGAGTGCTCACTACTAGTGATACTACAGACATCATAGCTAGTTCAAAGCTCTTATATGGTTGATCACTGCAGGTTTCAATTTGAAACCAAGAGAAGGTCACTACAAGTTGCAAGAGAGGGATTTTGACTTTTGCATTGCAACAACAACTTGCAATGCAAGTTACATGTGGAAATAGGGATGGATGGGGGGATAGAGAGAGGGGTCTTAGAGCTATGCTACATGCAACACTCGCTCGACCTCAAGAAAGTTAAATAAGGAGTTTTTGCCTTGTATGGAATGGTCATAGACAATGCCACACTAAAGAATTCATCCCACTTGGCTTTAAAGTTAAGCACACATACTTGTGGCATCATTCTCAAAGACCTCCACACATAGTTAATTTACTTGTGTGGTGGTTGGAGTGGACTTAACCAAGACTCATCACACATGCAAGCAAAATTGGTAGGTTCTTTGATGGCAAAGCTTTTAGAGACCTACATACACATGTAGTCTACTAGTGGGGTGGAGGGAGTGGACTTGACCAAGACTCGTTACAAACATAAGCAAAAGTAGTAGTGGGCTCACCAAGTGGGGTGGCTATGAGAATAGAGGTGTTGTTGCCACCAATTGCAAGCTCTGTGAACTTAAGGCTAATGTTGCCATGAATTGGGAAGCTCCAGACCACTAGTGGGACCCACCATTCTGAGCATGTAAACTGGGGTGGATATGAGGATAAACATGTTTTCACCACCAATTGCAAGCTCTATGAACTTAAGGCTAATGTTGCCATCAATTGGCAAGCTCCATGTGGGTGAACTTGAGGGCTAATGTTACAACCAATTGGCAAGCTCCACATGGGCTGAACTTGCATGGTGCAACAAATAGACTGCCCCCCTCAGGTAGGGGGAACTCTCTAACTTGGACCGAGTCCTGCACTGAGTAGAGTTGAAGTTTTAACAGGAGTCCCCATGTTGATAATGTGGATAGTGGAAACTATATTTATGTATGTGGAGAGAGAGAGAGAGAGAGAGAGAGAGAGAGAGAGAGAGAGAGAGAGAGAGGATGGGTTGAAAAGGTATTCCCACAATCCAAGGTTAAGTTGAACCTTGAGGCTTGGTGGACTCTCTTCAAAAATTATTGGATGGTCTCTAGCTGACAGTTCTAAGCCCCAAGAGAATAATTCCAAGATGCTCTCGGATTCTCACCCTTCAAGTCTTGAAATTGAGGGGAGGGGCCAAGCAATTATTCCATTTGAACGGCAAGGTAGAAGACTCATAAGAGGAGTGTTCAACACATTTCAAGGGTGGGGGGAAAGGTTTGTTTTTTCTTTTCAATCTTCTGACTCGGAGCCCTTTAGATTTCTGAGCTTTTGCATGGAAGTTGATAGCGAGAAACGGGGAACCGTGTCGCGAATTTATTGATTAATATTGTTTATTCCTATTCCGAATATAATACCCAGAAATAATACCAAACTTCATTAATAATGCCGTCTTGGCGGAAGCTGACCACTCTCACAGTCTCTATTGCCAAGCTTGCCATCCCTGATTTTGGTCCTGAGATGGTCTGGCTTCTTAATGAATAGGGCTTCCGGCTTCCCCCATTGAAAGGAAAAGAACAGAGAGAGAGACGCACACACACACCGGCAGAAAAGGGTCAGATTCAAAGATATCTCTTGATGAAGAGAGAGAGAGAGAGGTCATTGAATGCAGGCTTGCTACCATCGCCATCACCATCATCATCATTACCATCACCACCATCATTTTCCTTCTTCTGCTCTCTGCTGCTTCTTCTTTCATCAGTCTGTGCACGCAGTACTATTATTAATCAAACGTTTTCGGGCGCAGATCAAATCCAAAACGCTTTTGGGCGCAGATGGAATCGTAGATTGGTGTGTTAGTGCAGGGAAGCAGGGAAGGAAAAGAACGGGACGGGAACGGGACGGGTCATTGCTGCCCGTCTGATCTGCACATTGAGAAGCCTCCTTCCCTGCGGGGACTGCGAACTGGGTCGTCGAATCATGGACAATGGCGAAGCTGGGCTGGGGGGATGGTGGCCGGGTTTCAGTGGGCGCGATGGCGGTATTTGGCGCAGGGCAAGATAAGTGACAGAGCAAGAAAAACAGCGAGTGTGCCCACATCTCAAGTGATGATGAAAAAGGCCTCTACGATATTATGCAGTAGAAGGAAGGAATAAGCGATATAGATACGGGCATATTGGGAGGAGAAGAGGAATGATAAAAGAAAAGCCCAATTGATGGCGATGGTGATGAGGTTATGTATCACTCGATGAGAGGAGGTTGAAAAGTTGGATTACTCCGTCAAGCGAGGCAGGCATTACCATAAAACTAATTGCTTATTTTTCCTCACTGTAGAATCGGAATCAGAAAGGAATCCTCCATAGCTTATAAACACACCTCCCTCCCTGCCCCTCCTCTGTCTGTGACCCCGTGTGTGTGTGTGTGTCTCTCTCTCTCTCTCTCTCTCTCTCTCTCTCTCTCTCTCTCTCTCTCGGCCGTTCTTTGACCGGTTCTTGATTTGCCCATCCCCTTGCTTAGATAGGCATAAAGGTTACATGCCTCTCCAGACGGCCATCCCCCCATTGCCGTCTTGAGAGTCTTGACCTTGCCATCATGCCCTTCCTTTTCATGACCTGTGGACTTCTCTTCTTAATTTCTATCACCTCTTTTCCAACGAACACGCAATCGTTTCCTTTGCCTCTCCACCCTTCATCTCTCCACCTGTTTTTTGTCCTTTTCCTAAGTTCCCATTCGTAATTTTTATTGTTCCTGCTCTTATTAGGACCTTGGATGTTTTGTTCCTTTCAATTTGGTTATTATCCATTTAGAATTGCTGACTTGCTCTCCATTGAGGTCACAGTCTTTTACTCTTTAATCAGGACTGCCGTCCCCTGCTCGCATTGCCTCTTTGTGCACCCTTTAAGTACATCCGTCCAATTCTTAATTCTGATGCAATGTCCACAATTGAGCAGAGGCCTGCATCGCAGCAGCTACTAGAGCAACAAAATCCTCATTATCAACAACAACAACAAAATCATCATCCTCATCAACAACTTCAGCAAAACCAGCAGCAGCAGCAGCAGCAGGAAATGCAAGATCACCATCAGCAACAACTGCAACACCAGCAACCACAGCAAAGAAGAAGGCAGCGTAATGGGCGTGCTCCCAAATACCCTTTGACACAAACACTTGGTCCATCAAACAGGCGTATATATGACCTCCGGCGCTGGCACAGACGCAAGTCAAGTGACAGAATGAGCTCCTCTGATGGGGGCCAACCTCCAGCAGGTTGGGTGCTGGTTTGGGCTGGTCGATTCAAAAGATGGAGGCGACGCTGGTTTGTTGCTCATCCACCTGGCCTTTTGCTCTACTACAAAAATTCTGATCAACTTGGGCGACCTGGCTGTATAAATTTACAGGTATGCTGCAACTTCTTATTTAGATGATGTGATAATAAGGAGTTTAGCATTGGGACTTTTGATCAAAATTGATTTAAGTCTTCAGATTATTTAGAGTAAAATTTAACTATGCTGACTTGTCCCAGGGTGCAGAAGTGGCACCCACTACAGGAAAGGAGAGGCAACTGAAGATTAGAAGAGGCTCAAGAATCTACTATCTTAGGACTCTGAATAGGGAAAATAGGCAGGTTCGTGTATTACTGTTTTTTGCATTAGTCATGTGATATGATTTTGAAGCTACTATTTGCCTGGGAAGGGGTTGTGTTGTTCACAACAGCATTAGTGATGAAAGTCACACATGTTATTTCACCGGTTATTATAGACAAGAGTGTTTGTCAACCATTGTAAAAGAAATCTGAAATACAAGAAGGTTAGGTTACCAGTTTCTATAAGAGGGTCTTACATTAACCACAAGACAAATCATGTTCGTGTATTATGTTCTGAACTGCAGGCCTGGTTGGAGACAATTAACAAGTCAATTTGCATCTACGAGAAAATGTGGCAAAAGGTTGGGGTAGGAGTCAAGCCAGGGGCATCGCTTTCCTTACAACAATCTGTGCCCTTGGTAGGTGAGGTGATAATTAGTTTTTTCTGATTTTTTCCTCATTGGATATTGATCAATTTCATCTCCACAGCACTTAGCAGAGGAGTGGAGAGAACAGGAGAGAGAACTGAGTCGCAGGCTTGCTGACCGAATGCATCAACTTGAGCCCATGCGGCAGGGTCAGTGAGATTAAAGCCTGAGTCTATGGACATTACAAACAGTTCTTCAATTTTATGTCCTAGTCGTCTAAATGATGAACGCATTTGCAGCATTCTTGCAGCAATTGCATGCTCTACAACAGTCACTTTCTGTTATCTCTGGAGCTCTTGGATTCACAAATGGGGTTGATCCTGGCAATTCTGTCCCTACATCGTTGAGAGCAAGTTTTGCAGAAAATTCGGTTGTGATGCATCACAGAGAAATAATCTCAATTCCTGGACATGTAGAACCTTCATCAAACTTGGAAAGAAAATCAGTTCCCATAGCAGGGCTTCAAGGAAGTTTTGTGTCCCCAGATAAACCAGCTATTACTAGCAAAGGAAAGACATCGAGGTCTAATACACAGCTCTCTCTAGTATCATCACTTTCAGAACCTATACCTGGTGCACTCACAGATACAAAAGAGAACGTTGTTGATGGTCAGAAGTCCAAGGGCCAACATTATGACAATGGGGACACGTCGAGCATTCCTGAGTATGATTTATTGCGTGAGCGGGCAAGGTGCATAGGTAGAGAGTTTTTTCGACGGCGACGGAGGGAAAGAACAGGGCCAACCTCCTCTGAAAAAGAACATTCCTCTGATACAGAGATATGGAGTTCTATCAATTCCACAAGGCCATCATTCTCTGGCAAGGGCAATGGCAGTGCGAAAGTTCACCAGGCTAACTTGCCAGCCTCACAAAGCGCAGATAGGTTTCCATTGAAGTATGCAGAAGATCCTTCCAATAAAGTAACTGTTCCCAAGAATTTGAATGATTTCCACCAAACAGATGCTCGGCAGTCAATCAAGACGGGTGAGCAGGATTCTGACATTTGGAATGAGGGCTCACAGTTTGATTTGCCTTCTAATGCCACACACACAAACATATTAAGTCATCCTGTGCAAGGACAACTTCATGCAGCTTGGAAAACAATGCAGGATGCATTTGCAGAGGTGATAATGCTTATTTAACATGAATGATAGATGACCTTTCTAGATTTCAAAACTTCCCATATTGTGCTTTGGCAGGGTGCTTTTTCTCTCACCAGTGCTGCTGGATTTGAGAAAGTTTACATGCACCCCTCCTAACAGCAAGGGTCTGAAATGTAGATCTTAAAGGAAGAAATTCAAAGAGGGATTGAGTTGGAGGCTGAGAATGCTGTCTTGCAGCAATCCTTGGCAAAGTTGCCACACTCGCAGCAGGATCATAGAGATCCGGTGGATTTGAAGGAAAGAATACAGGTTAGACAGTGGTGTCATCTATTACTGCTGCTTTACTGGTTGCTTCATTAAGTTCCATCATGCCAAAAGGCTTTTGGCAACTGTCTGCTGTTATAGAGCAAATAATCTGATCACATCTATATTGAGTCTTTTAAATTGTGAGTTTCACTAGCTGCTTCATTAAGTTCCACCATGCTAAAGGACTTTTGACAAAGATCTGCTACCATAGAGGAAATAACTTTTGTTACATTGACATTCTACATATTCTTATTTGTGCATTATTGATTTATAAAGATCAAATTTGTTGATGTGTTTTATCAGCTTCAAGGGTTTCTTTTTGCCACTGGACAGCATTGCACTTCCATGTGCAGACTGTTCCTGTATGCAGGTAGTTGTTTTCTTTTGCATATTTCAACTTCAACGAGGTGTGATGTAGCTGAAGACAACCATAGTTTCAGTAAGGAGAGTGTGACCAACATTGTGTTAGTTCCTCCTTTGAATGCAACAGAGGGAAGGGATGATGACATGGTAGGCAGGAGGCAGTAAATCGGACAAATGATGTGAAACACCTGCCACATAGATGCCGGACACTCGGCCAACATATAGGGAAGTTGGAGTAATAGCGATTTCTAGTTGGCCAAGTTTTTGCAGTCAGACAAGTCAGGGAATTTTTATCAGGTTGGTTTAGTTGTAGTTGGGTAGATTTCTTGCCTCCTAGTCCAGATTATGATAATTGCTCCAACTTTGTACATTCTGTTGAGAAATCCTTCACATGCAGTTTGCGTTCTGCGTTTTGCGTTTAGGGTTTCACAGTGGACAGCCCCAAAAAGGGGCTGGGCATCCACAGTGGGGTGCCACCCTAGACAACCGGCGCCCTCTAGACAATCTCTTGCCTATTTATAGGCTACCTCTGTCACTCATTCTTCATGGCTGATTTATTTAGTGCATCACCTCTTCTCTCCAGCCTCTCCACTACCCTCACACCCCTTCAGCAGGACATTGTGGTTCGTGGTTCGTGGCGGTCTTCATCATCTTCCTTGTGCTACGGCACTTGTTCCCTTGTGTCACATTCACTTCATGATTCAGATCATCAGTCCATTCATCAAAGTTTCTTCTCTCTTCTCTTCTCTTCTCAATGTTTGCCGAATTTACTTTGTGTTCCTCCCCGCTAACCCTATTGTCTCGCTGGTACGTGGTCTTTTGACATGGTATTAGAGCTGGATCTGCTCAAACAGCGGCAAAGATCCTCCACTCCAGTGAAGGCAAAGATTGGTGGCGGGTTCGGCATCCATTTCTCTTCTTCTTCTGTTGCATCAATACCCTAACTAGCAGTTGCTCCCTCTTGCGTTTGCTGTTTTCCAGCTTGCGTTGAGGGCTGTCGCTGCCTCCTCCACTTCCCCTTTGTTGCGTTTATTGTTGACAACTCTTTTGTTGCACCTGGTGGTATTCCGGTACCTATTCTCTACTGCTGGTGGCTCCTCCCTACTGTAGGTGGCTCAGCCAGTCTGCTGGCAGTGGTTCTTTGCAACTTGGTGGCTGAGCCAATCTGTTGGTAGTTCTCTGCTCAGCCAGGCTGCTGGTGGCTGTTCTCTGCTGCTAGCACCTCCTCCCTATTGCTGGCGGCTATTCTCTGCTAGTGGTGGTGATATTCTGCAGCCAACGGCTCCTTCACTGTTGCAGGTTGCGTTTGTAGTTGGCGGCTCCTCCTTGGCAATGTAGCTCCTCCTTGCAACTGGTAGCTCACTCCGAGCCCTTCCACTACCCTCCCAACCCTTGAGGCGGACATTGTAGTTCGTGGTTCATGGTTGACCTCTTCCTTCTTTAGCAAGGCACATTGGTACCCATGGCTTCTTTACCAATAGATGCCTAGACTACTGGGTACTCCTACCATGGTATCATTGGACACACCATTAATGCTTGCCGACTTCCACCTTTGCTTCCCACCCCCTTGAAGTATATACATCTTTTACTAGGCACTCCTTGTTTTCTTCAGTTCTTTACATCTACAAGCTGTTGCAGCAGGGCAACAGCTGCATTTGCTAATTTTCAATCATTCTTCGTGACAAAACTCTGAAATTTCTCTCTCTACAGCTTTTCCTTTCATCTCCCAATCATTTCACAGCCTTGCTCCGAAGATCTCAGTGTTTGGACCCCTAGAGGCTGAGAAATTTCAGATTTCTCTGCTATAAACCCTAATTTGCAACAGAAATTAGGATTTAGCAGTAGCCTCGAGAAGCGTGCCAAAAATTGGAAGCTCCAAGACTTAGATTCAACGGGGCTGAAGCTGGTTTTTAGCCCTATTCAAATGGAGAGACCAACAAATAGTTGAATTTGGGGCATTTTCTATCTTCATCAAAGCAAATGAAGGCCAATTGATTGCCCGAATCAAGGGACAAATCAGATTAAAGACTTGCTCGTGATTTTGAACAGCAAGGGGAGTTGGAATACCAAAAGGGATTTGGGAGAATCCCATTGTAAATCAACTTCTTCTTTAATAAAGTTAAAGAAATACCGAAAGGGGCGCCAATTTTGGGACCAATCTAGTGTGCATTGTTCAAGATCAGTTGGTGAATTTGTATTTTCAGATTTGCATTAACTGTTTGTTGCTATAACTAAGTTGGAATCAAGGATTTACCATCCATCCACGGAAGGAAGGTTGGTTTCAAATCCCCTTTAAAACTAGAGGAATAGGAGCCCCCTTTGAAGTCGCAATAGATGTAGATGCCTCCTTGGAGAGCAAGTAAAGATCATCCCCATCTGAATCCCCCTCTGAGATAGATAGAGAATCCAAAAACTCATGAATCACAGACTCTGAAATGTCTGAGGACAAAGGATGCATCGTTGGTCGTGCCAAAGAAGGTACCTAGGGTGGTGAAGAACTCCCAAAGGTGGCCTCTCGAACCTGAGTGGGCAAGGGTGGAGAAGGGTGGGGCTCAAGCTGAGCATTGAGTGGGCAACAGTCGCTACTTCTCAATGGAGCGAATCGGGAAGCCGAAGAAAATGGAGTCAAGCAGCCATTGTCTCTTGAAGGAGCGGATTGACAAGGAGACGGTATCAAACAATCACTGTCTCACGATGGAATGGACTGCAAAACCGCGGGTCATGATAGCCACTATACCCAAAAGTAGGTGGGAGAAGATTGCCGTTGGCATTGCAATGGTCGCCAGGAGATCATAGCGCCAATCAATCCTCCATGTGCTCACAAGGACTTAGTGAATCGGTTATTTATTGCTGCTGCCCTGTCTCAAACGCCTGTAGATGCTGTCTCCTGTTGTTGATTGGTCTTCTCCTTTTGGCAGTCTCAGAAGGTTCTCCAATGGTTGCAAATCATTTTTGACAAGTGGCAGCCTTCCCAAATGGTTTTTCAAGCATTTTTCATAATTAAATATTAATTTTCAATCTTTAAATACTGAAAATTAATCTAATAATTATTTCGGTGTCCTTAAAAATAATATGACTGGCCAATAAGTAAATTGCCTAGGCAACTTCCATTCTCGAGTGTCTCTATGCCATCTTTGACCATCAGATTGGCGTTAGGTACCATTAAACGCCACTTCTCTAGTGTCACCAATTGACACTTATGGCCAAATGGATGACCTAGGCCAACAATTGGCACTAGACACCACCAAATACTTGTGCGGCACAACTTATAGCAACTTTTACCTTTGACATTCCGTGATTTCTTCGGGTCTCAGGCTCGTAAATTTACTTTAACTCTAGTTGCACCTCACTTGTGCAACATTTACTTAATCATGTGATTGAAAATTAATCCACATGTTAAGTGAGGTTTAAAAAATACATATCCTCATGACAACCCTCCCTCCTGAAATCCTTGCAATTGTCCTCGATTGCATTGCCAAATGCATCAAAAGCAAAGTACTACACTGGAATTTCCATAGGGCATCATAGTCAACACAACATTGTGCACAGCTGTTCAACCATTCCTATGCCCAACATATCCTGAAAATTACTAGCCAACATAACATAGCATAAGACTCGCAAAGAATCTCAAAAACATTGCCAGATTATCATGTGACATGTCCATTTCTCATGAGCTCAACTTATGCGGCAAAACCAATCCATAGCATAGCATAACTAAACATAAACCATGGCTAAAACATCAATGACATCATAACATATGTGGTTGTCCATGAAACTAGATGTAAACCATTGAAAACTGAGCATAATCTGATCATAAGCTGATCACCTGCTGAACTGAAAATTGATCACAAAGTGCTGCAAATGTGACCCCAAATTGATCACAAATTCATTGCAAAAACTGACCAGCAATCAGTGCAAAAACTGATGCACAACTGATCCAGAAAGTGACCATAAACGGTTCTCAAATTAATAAAAAACTGAGCTGAAACTGATCAGAATTTTTGTCTCAAAATTGAGGCAAAATTCATGCTAAATTGATCATAAGCTGATGCAAAAGTATAGTTCCAGTGCGTGGGTGAAAACTCATATTCATCTGCATACATCTCATAGTGACTAGTACACTAAGTAGTGATCTCATGGCAAACATACTGGCAGTGCAGTACCTTGGATGCATGCTGAATATATCCGAGATCCACTACATACGAGAGCTGTTCATAATTGGAGGAGGGGAAGTGCTACCTTCCCCTTGAGCATCAGGCAATACTCCGGACCGTTGCTCTGCTGAACCTGACAGAGCCCGAACTAAAGTCGGCTCTAACTGAAGGGAATCTAGGTAAAGCTGCAACAACTGAGGATGGTCGCCAAGTCATCATCCTCTTCCATCCATTTGGCATCCATTGGTGAATAATTTTGAAATTTCACCAAGTATCTCCTGAAAACTTTACCTTTGACCTTTCTTTCCCTACGTGCCAAAATCTGCTTAGGTACCAAAATCTCATCTAGCTCCTTAACCTTAGGCTGAATTTTAATAGACATACATATTCTCTGACACATCACTATGAAAAGGCCTCAATAAACTGACATGAAATGCATTGTGTATCCGCCAATGTGGAGGAAATTTCAGCCGATATGCCAGATCGTTAATCTTCTCCAACACTTGGAAAGGGCCATAGTATCTCATACTCAACTTCAGATACAATCATTCTCTTCTTTTCATCTTTTCCAACCTTGCCTTTTCAAAACGCAACAATACATCATTACCCTCTGCAAACTGCAAAGCACGTCTGTGGCGATCAGCTGCCCTCTTTTACTTTTTTTGTGATCTCTGAAGTGCATATTTTATCTTTGCATAGGCTACATCTGTTAGAATATCAAGCTCTTTCATATGTGTTTGACCGACATGAGCTGGACATAGCTAGTCTAGCTATATTAGTCAGGTATATTAAATAAGTCGGTACTCTAGTCTTTATGGTTGGTGTGAATGGTCCTTCTGGACTTGTAAATACTTGACTTGTGTCTTTTCAAAAAGTAGTAGAATGAGAGAGGAAGCATGTTGCTTCACTCTGTGTGTTGCTCTCTATCTGCATCCATGAAAGTTAACATGGTATCAGAGCCATGAATGGGCTCACTGGTGGAATGCACTGAAGAAGAAGACTTGAAGATTGACCTGAAGGGCTGGAAAAGGAAGAGGACTGACAGTCATTTCCATCAATGGTCACACAGAGGTATGCATTGTTGAGCATTGGATTCTCATTGCTTGAAGGAGGAGCTGTGGCTTGCTGAGGAGTCTCCCAAGGATTGGTTGAGCATTAGTGAGTGCTTCATCATTAAAATAATCATCAAATCGTGCAGCAGCAGATGTCAGTCCAGGCAGCGTGATTGCACCTGTTTTGCAGGCTGAACTCCATGGCTGGGATTTATTATATGGACTACTCACCAAGGCTCCATTGAGCATTAACAAGTGTGTGGCTTGTTTGGAGGCTCACCAAGGCTCCATTGAGCATCTACAACTGGGCATTCATCATCATTACCATCAAATCTGATCTGAATATACTCTGAACTGTCTGTGTGGACTGTGCCAGTGAACAGGCTGCTCTCATTGGCAGAGATTTAAGGTGAAAAGCACTTGTCAAGTGGCATAGAGCATGGATGCATACCAAGGAAGGTTCTTGAAGGGTATACTTTGCTATTGCCCCTGTGGGAACTCATGTGTGAGCTGTAATAGAGTTATATAGATCTGAATACACAGGGCTGAACTGTTATTGGAGTTACAGGGACATTATACACTTGTGATGTCTGCATTTTAGATGCTCTTTGGCATGTACATTGAGCTTGAATGTAGCGCATGATGCTTGGTAGAAGACATGTCATATTTCTTGGGTATTTTGACATAAATTTGGAGCTTGGAATGGCCTGATCTGAGAGCTTGTGACAGGCTGAAAACTGAAAAAAAAAATTGCAGACATAAAGCACTAATTGGTTACTCCTGTTCTTGGAAGAACTAGTTGATTTGGTTAGCCCCACAGGTACTTGAAGACTTGGTCTGTGACTGTTAAATGCTTGAGCATTGGAAACGGAAGTGATGCAAATGTTTTATGTTTTTTTTTGGGACTGAAATCAATCCCTGCTGCCAGTGCATTGGCTGTTTGAAATCTGGGAATGTATTTACGACATTCATATATGCTGGTTATATACTGTTTTGTGTTTCTATGCCTATGTACGGCTTGACACATGTACTAGCAGCTATCTATGAAAGTTTGGGACATGTATGACATGTATACCACTCAGTTTTGGGCTTGAAACCACTGCTGGTCACTCACAGAATTACAGTTTTCAGACTGTATGTATGTACCCTGGCAGTGAGGTTGCAGGAGTTCAAACTGAAGTAAATACATAGCATTTGTACTGACTGTTTTACCTACAGGTTAAGCCACTTGTTTGTGGGCTGTTTTGGGTTGTCAGTGGGCTGAAATACCCTGGTTTTTTACTGCAATTAATTGCAGAAAATTGTCATTAACAGTTCCGGGCTGAAGTTGAACTGTTAAGAAGATCTTGGTTTGCAGGTAGTCAGGCAAGGTCTACAACATGGCAAATGCTGATAGAACTGATAACGTAACCCAGATTGTGGAAGAAAAGCTTGATAGCAACAATTATGCAATATGGAAGTTCCGCATGGAGAACTTTCTGATAGGCAAAGGATACTGGGACTTAGTGACAGGTGTTGAGGCTGAACCTGAAGTTCCAGAAAGGAATCCTACAGCTGATCAAAGACGAGCGCATCGAGCTTGGACGGAAAGAGCTCGCAGGGTTTTACATTGGCTGTCATTATGTATCTCAGATGCTATGGTGATGCAGATCATGAATTGTAAATCCCTAGCAGATGCATGGAATATAATGGTCAAATACTATGGCACAACCACAAGTGCCAGGAAGATACAATTGAAGCAGAAATTCAATAACATGGAGAGAAAGAGCAAATCCATACAGGATTATGTCACAGAGGTTAAGACCATAGTAGATTAGCTGGCATCTGTTGGTTCACAGGTTGAAGATGAAGATATGGTTGCAATGACTTTGAATGGCTTGGGTCTTGAATATAAGTCTTTTGATACTTCAGTGTCTGTGCGGGCTGAAATGCCTGACTTTAATGAGCTGGTTGCATTATTGATCCATGAAGAGGTGAAGCTTGGCTTAGCTACGGGGTCAAGCAGTTCAAAGAATAAGGATGCAGTTTTTTACTCGAATCAGCGTGGTCGTGGCAGCCTTGGTAGGGGCTATGGATCTGGCGGAGGAGGCCAGTAGATTGCATCCTATGGTAATAGCAATCAGCCGTCATTAAATGCAAGAGGTGGTGGAAATTTTAGAGGCAGGGGGAGATCTAACTCCCGTGGCAAAGGCTCATGGCAGCAGCGTTCGTCTGACAATCCGAACAAGGATAAGGATTGTCATTACTGCGGAAAGTATGGGCATATTTCAAAGGACTGCTGGAAGAAGCAGGGAAACCAGAAGGGCAAACAGCATGGACACTATGCTACGTCCAGTCAGGCAGATGACTCTGGTGATAGACTGTTTGCCATGGAATATGTCAAAGATAAGGCTATTGAAAAATTATCTGATGATGCAGTGTGGTACATTGACTTAGGGGCATCGAATCACATGACCCCTCATGGTGACTGGTTCAGTGATGTGGTGGCTGAAAAGTATGGCTATGTATGCATAGGTGATGACACGCAGCATAGCATTGAGCATAAAGGCAAAGTGCCTCTTGTGGTTCATGATGGTAGGAAGAAAAATTTGCATGATGTCTTGCATGTCCCTTCAATTATGAAGAACTTATTGCTGTCGGTCAGATGACGGAGCAGAACTTGCAGGTTAGATTCAATAAACATGGCTGCTTTATTGAAGAGTTTGGCAATGGATGCAAGTTGATAGCTTGTGGTCACAGGAATGGCCGAATGTTTACTCTTGATGCTTCTTTGCCAGAGCTGAATTCAACTATGTTTGCCTATGGTTCTGGCACTGTTAGGGATTTGGAAATATGGCACAAGAGAGTGGGGCATGTCAATTTGCAAAGGCTGCAAATTATGCAGAAGAAACAGTTGGTTAAAGGTTTACCCAAGTTCCAATATTCAGATATTGGTCATGTATGCGATGCTTGCCAGTTCGGTAAGCAGTCTAGACTGCCGTTTGTCAGGCATGTAAGGCAGAGTACACGTCCATTACATTTAGTGCACTCTGATGTTTGGGGGCCAGCTCATAATGCATCTATGGGAGGTTTCAGATATTATGTATCTTTCATTGACGACTACAGTCGCTATACCTGGCTTTACATATTGAAAACAAAAGATGAGGTCTTTGCTGTTTTTCAGCAATTTAAAGCATAGGTTGAGAAGGAGTTTCAATGCTACATCTCTTGCTTGAGATCTGACAGTGGTAGGGAGTATGTATCAAATGAATTTGATGATTTCTTGGCTGAAAATGGCATTCGTAGGCAGCTAACCTGCAGCTACACTCCGCAGCAGAACGAAGTAGCTGAAAGAAAGAACAGGTTTTTGATGGAAGCTGCTAGGGCCATGATGAATGAAAAGCATATGCCGCTTTACTATTGGGCAGAGGCTATTATGACAGCCGTATACATTCTGAACAGGACTCCCACTGCAGGTATTCATGAGATGATATTGTTTGAGAAGCTGTATGGCTATAAGCTGGATGTAAGTCACATGAAAGTCTTTGGCTGTCTTGCTTATGTGCATATTCCAGATGAGAAAAGGAAGAAGCTGGATCCCAAAGCGCATAAGTGTGTTTTCATTGGATATTCGCAGGAGAAGAAGGCATACAAATGCTATGATCCCTCTACTAGGGAGACTTTGGTGAGCAGGGATGTTATCTTTGATGAGATGGGCTCTTGGTATGTATCACCAGTTGCAGTGCCATCGGATATGCCTTCCACTCATGTCTCTACAGTTGATTTACAGCAGAGCACCACTATGACAGGACCTAGTAGTTAGATAGTATTCCCATGGACAGGGAGATTGAGGAGCTCACCGTCCACTGACACCAGTACGTCAGTGAGGGGGAGACATGATGTCTTGGACAGCAAAGGAAAAGAGAAAGTTATTGAGGATGCATCTGGTATGATGACACCTGGCAGAATGACTTCTGGCTATGAGTCTGCTGATACTTTAGACAACGAACTTGGTATTCCGACTATCTATACGCCTGGCACAAGGCAGAGCAAGTATATTCCGCCTCATGAGAGAGGGGAATCGAGTAGTGCACCACAGCTTAGACGCTTGCAGAGGGTCACATACCCTGTTGATAGGTTGACATACAGTGGCTACTCCGCAAAGCATTATGCTTACATGACAAAAGTGATGGAGGTCAAAGAACCAGGTACATATGCTGAAGCAGTGAAAGATGAGAACTGGTGTGTAGCCATGGATGAAGAAATGAATGCCTTGGTTGAAAATAAGACATGGGATTTAGTGCCACTGCCTGAAGGGAAAAAGACCATTGGTTGCAAATGGGTCTACAAAATCAAATGTTAGTCAGATGGCAGTGTGAAGAGATACAAAGCCAGGCTGGTCGCAAAGGGGTATGCCCAACAGTATGGACTTGATTATGAGAAAACATTCAGCCCTGTTGCCAAGATGGCAACCATTCGCACTGTGATTGCCTTGGCTGCTGCTAAAGGCTGGAAATTGCAGCAGATGGACGTTAAGAATGCATTTCTTAACGGTGACCTAGCAGAGGTTGTTTATATGGTTCAACCGGAAGGGTATGTTTGTCAGAAGTGGAGCAGCGGTGGAAGCATAAACATGTGCTGAAATAAACTGCTGAAACACAAGACAAAAAGAGAAAAAAAAAGAACACGATACAGATGAGAACTCAGATGTATGCACGGGAAATGGAATCCATATATCTGAACACGAGACAGTCGCATACAACAGTGAGTCATTGGCTGCGTGGGCACTGGCACTGGCACTGGCTCCTCTCTCCACAGAGTCTGCAGATGGTGAAATGAAGTGACTGACTGAGGAGGAGCCACTGAGTATAAATAGGCTGAAAAAGTGGGGAGCAATAATGCTGGTCGGACAGCATTAATGCTGGCCGACTGGTGCATAAAATGCTCCACTGGCATAAAATGCCACACCAGAAAAATACCTAAAATACCTAATAAAAATGCCCAGCCCAGATCAAGCTCAGACTCACATATGAGCTGACAAATACTCTACTAACACCCTCTCTCAGATCATGGGTGATCTGATACAATACAATAGTACAATGAAAAGGGATCAGAAACTATACAACATAGAACCACCAAGTAGAACCATGGATACCCAAGCAGTGGGTGATCAAGCCACCACCAAGGTGCCTCGGAGAGAACCTGATGTCGATGTCGATCGTACCAAATACCTGAAAATAGAGAAGATCATAGCATGTCTCTGTGTCCATCACCAATGTCTCGCAGTAGCATACATGACCATCCTGTCAAAAATGCCTCTGAACATAGGTGACCATGGAGTCCCTGCCTTTGGCCAGACCGCCAAAGTGTCCCCTCATGTGAGCTCTAGACGAAAGCCTCTTGCTCTCTGTCAGATAACCAGCTCATCATGAACCTGGATGTCAATCCCAGCTCCAGGATTTGATTCCGCCAGACTGAAGTCGATGCGTCAGGGACGTCCCTCTCTGGAACCTGTGCACCGGTATAAAAGTATAGATGAGGCGCGGCCGCCCCATCTCAACACCCGCTCACACTCCCTCTCTGGCACAAGAGAGTCGTGAGGGATGACCTCATCACCACCACTAGAAAGCAGCCGAGAAAGGGGCCACCAAGCCCTTCCCGCGATCCGAAGAAGACGATCCCTTCCGTGCCTTGGACTTCACCTTGGTCGGAGGATCGGAGTCAGAGTCTGATGAAGGAGAGGACTCATCGGTAGAGTCAGCATCCCGCTTCGTCTTCTGCTCCGTCTTCCTGGAAGCCGCTAACTTCTTGTAGTCCTTCCGCAAATGTCTCTTCTTGCCACAGTGGTAACATTGGGCCTTCGACTTCTTCTTCCCGTTACCCCTCTCTGAAGCTACATAAGCCTCACCTCCATAATGTGCTGGAAGCCGCCCCTGTAATCTCAAGGATGTCTCATGGTTGTCCTCATCAAAGTCTTCAGGAAGAGGAAAAGGACGGAGAGGTCGAGGAATAGCTCCACAGACGATGTACCATAATCGCTTCTGCACAAACCAAGCTTTCATGACAGCACTCCATGTGAGATAATCAGGTCCATGTAACTTATCATCAGTGGAAGTGCATGGAGGAGCCATATGGAGAGGATAAGAAGAGAAGTAGAGAAGAGATGGAATTTAGAGAGGAAACTCAGCCAAAACACAAGCACAGACTACAGAAAATGAGAGTTCACATGCAATATAACCCAAAATCTGATCAATAGAAGACAAAATCTGCTGCAGAAAGTCAAAAAATCAGTCAAAAACTGCCAAAAACAGAGAAAACGGCTTGAAGTAACAGTCACTCAGCCACGAGAGATGCTGAATCAGCAAAGCGCAGGCTGTAAACTGGAGAAAAACAGGTAGAAAACTGTCGCCAGCAGCTGCAGATGAAAAACGCAGGCAGCAGACGATGGGAAGACTGCAAAAAACGCAGGCTGAAAACAGCCCCAAAACAGGTCGCCTAGCTGCGACAGCAGTTGTCTGATCAGCAGGGGTACAAAACAGTCCTGAAATCAGCAAGAAAACACAGCAGAAACACAAATCTTGAAAACTGATACCATGTCAGAAGTGGAGCAGCGGTGGAAGCATAAACATGTGCTGAAATAAACTGCTGAAACACAAGACAAAAAGAGAAAAGAAAAGAACACGATACAGATGAGAACTCAGATGTATGCACGGGAAATGGAATCCGTATATCTGAACACGAGACAGTCGCATACAACAGTGAGTCACTGGCTGCGTGGGCACTGGCACTGGCTCCTCTCTCCACAGAGTCTGCAAATGGTGAAATGAAGTGACCGACTGAGGAGGAGCCACTGAGTATAAATAGGCTGAAAAAGTGGGGAGCAATGATGCTGGTCGGACAGCATTAATGCTGGCCAACTGGTGCATAAAATGCTCCACTGGCATAAAATGCCACACCAGAAAAATACCTAAAATACCTAATAAAAATGCCCAGCCCAGATCAAGCTCAGACTCACACATGAGCTGACAAATACTCTGCTAACAATGTTCACCCTGATTTTCAGCATTATGTATGCAGGCTGAAAAAGGCATTGTACGGGCTGAAGCAGGCTCTGAGAGCTTGGCATGCTAGGATCAGTAACTACTTGCAGAGATTGGTTTTTGCTGTTGGCAGGGCTGATCACAACCTATTTACAAAGAAGACTGACAGTGGCTTGGTAGTGCTGGTCATATACGTTGATGATTTGATAATCATTGGTGATGATGACTTGGGCATACAGCATGTAATGAAGATGCTGAAATCTGAATTTGACATGAAAGACCTAGGAGAACTGAAGTATTTCTTGGGCATTGAGGTAGTTTCAGCTGAAAATGGTTTATGGCTTATGCAGAAGCACTATGCCATGGAGATGCTGAAGAAGTATGGCATGGTTGAATGCAAACCGTTGGATCATAGAAACAGGGAACGGCCGTTCCGGCCTGTAGGAAGAGCCTAACGCGTTCCAAACCCTCCAAGGAGGTGAAACGGCCAGGGAATGTTCCCTGCCGTTCCCCTTGCCGTTCCCTGTTTGGAACGGCCGTTCCAGGCCTGTTTACTGAAAATTGACATTTTTTCTTGTTTTTTAAAAAAAACTTGGGTCATAGTCCTTATTGTTTAATGTGCACACACTAATCTCTCTCTCTCTCTCTCGGGTTGAAGATTCAAAGTGTCAATCTAATTAGGAGTCCATGCAAAGTTCAAATTTGATGCATTATCAACTCTTGCAAATTAGAATCAAATTTCAGCCGATCCTCAATTCCAAGGTATTCATCCATTTATATTGTCTAATTTCAAGGGAAATTGGGATAATTGGGGCAATTCAAGGCAATTTGGAGCTATGGGGGTAATCGAGTCAATGTTGGGATATTTGGGTCAATTTCATGCATTGACGGGTATTGGGGCAATTAGAGGGACATTGTTTGGGGCAGTTTGGGTCATGCAGGGCATATTTGGGGCACTTAAGACATGTGCCGTTCCCCCCGTTCCCGTTCTCCGACCTTGGACGTTCCCCCCGTTCCAGGGGGTCCCGTTCCCGTTCCCGTTCCCCATTCCAGATAACTATGCGTTGGATACACTTCTTGATCAGAATGTCAAGCTAGACATGAACACTGGGGATGAAGTAGAGGATGTGACTATGTACAGGCAGATGGTTGGCAGCTTGATTTACTTGACCATCACTAGGCCTGACTTGAGCTATGCTGTAGGGCTCATAAGCCAGTTTATGCAGAAGCCTAGAAAGCTGCACTTGGATGCAGTTAGACGCATTATGAGATATGTTAAGTCCACCGTAGAGTATGGGCTGTTCTATGTTAGAGATAAGCCCTTGACATTGATTGGATACACGGATGCAGATTGGGCAGGTTGCTCATATGACCGTAGATCTAGTAGTGGATATGCATTTGGATTTGGTAGCGGCATGATTAGCTGGAGCAGCAAGAAGCAGCCTACGGTTGCTTTGCCAAGTACTGAGGCAGAGTACAGGGGTGTTGCATTGGCAGCATGTGAGATTTCATGGCTGCTCAAGCTTATGGCTGATTTGGACATACAGGTAGATGCTCGAGTGAAGTTACTATGTGATAATCTGAGTAGTGTACTCTTGGCTATGAATCCAGTCTATCATGCCAGGACGAAACACAGAGGTACACTACCATTTCATCAGAGAGATGGTTCTTGCAGGACGAGTGGATCTTATGCATGTAAAGATAGATGAACAGGTTGCAGATATCTTTACCAAGTCTTTGGGTAAAGAGAAGTTCTGTGTTTTTAGACAGCTACTTGGAGTACAGATGCTGTCTTGAGCTTGAGGGGGAGTGTTAGAATATCAAGCTCTTTCATTTGTGTTTGACTGACATGAGCTGGACACAGCTAGTCTAGCTATATTAGTCAGGTATATTAAATAAGTCGGTACTCTAGTCTTTATGGTTGGTGTGAATGGTTCTTCTGGACTTGTAAATACTTGACCTATGTCTTTTCAGAAAGTAGTAGAATGAGAGAGGAAGCATGTTGCTTCACTCTGTGTGTTGCTCTTTATTTGCATCCATGAAAGTTAACAACATCCAAGTTTTCCACATAACGATTAGCTTGAAGGATCTTATCCTTAGTTTGCAGAATAGGTGGTACCTTCTTGCCACCGTTAACCACCTCAAATGGAGCTTTGCCCTCAGAACTATGCACTGTGTTGTTGTAAGCAAACTCAACCAAGGGCAAATATTGCTCCCATTGTGTCTTGTGGTCTGAAACATGGCACCTCAAAAGATCTAACACTGTGGAATTTGCTTCCTCAGATTGACCATCTGTTTGTGGATGGAAGGAAGACGAGAATTTCAGTGTGGTACCCATATTCCCAAACAAGCCCTTCCAAAATAAACTGGTCATCCGGGGGTCTTGATCACTAATGATCGACTCTGGCATACCATGATGCTTAAAGATATGCTGTAAAAACAATCGTGCCATATGATCAGCCTTTATTTTCTTCCTCACAAGAATGAAATGGGCTTGTTTGCTAAACCTGCAAATGATAGTCCATATTCCATCATTCCTTGTAAGTGTCTTAGGAAGCTAAAAAATAAAGTCCATTGCAGGCAAGGGCTGGAATAAACCCGACATCTTTTGCCTATCATGCCTTACCTTTTGGCATACGATGCATGTCTTAACAAACTGTTCTACATCATGTCTCAAAGTTGGCCAATAAAAGAAATGCTCCATTGCCTTGACCGTGGCATCAATACCTCTGTGTACTGCATACAGAGGAACATGACTTTCAATGATAACTCTAGGCCTTAATTGCTTTGTGACACATAGTCGTCCATGCATCATCAGAACTCCATCTCTTAGCACAAAGTGTTCATGCCTTTGGCCATTGCAAAGCTGATCATAAACATTAGCAAAGTCTGAATCATCAACATATTTCTCTTTCATGCATCCAACTCAGTGTGATAGACCATGCTGATGTGATTGAAATTTGTGGCTTACATGACAGTGCATCAGCCACAACATTCTTTTTACCATCAATATGTACAATTTGAAAATAAAACATAGAGAGAAAATTTGCCCATCTCATATGCTTCTCTGACAACTTTGTCTGCGTCAGAAAGTATCTCTAAGTCTGATGGTTTGTCTGCACTGTAAAATCAGCCCCTAACAAATAATGTTTCCACGTAGACGGTGCATGAATTACAACCAAGAGCTCTTTCTCATAGACGTGCAAATTCTTTTCTGCATCGTGGAGAATTCAGCTCTCATAAGCCACAACTCGGCCGTCTTGCATAAGAACAGTCCTAATGCTGTTACCACATGCATCACATTGAACTATGAATGACTTCCTTAAATCGGGCAGCACAAGCACAGGATCTGAAGTCATCTTTTCCTTTAACTTTTCAAATGCAAAAATTGCCATTGTTGTCCATCTAAATGACACATCCTTCTTCTGCAGGGCATGCAATGGAGATGCAATTTCAGCAAACCCGTATACATACTTATTGTAGTAAAAACATAAAGCCAAGAAGCTGCGGATCTCATGTATATTTCTCAAAGGTGGTCATGATCGTATTGCCTCAATCTTTGCAGGGTCCATGTGAATACCATCAGCTGATACAATATGCCCCAAAAAGTGGATTTCATGCAAGAAGAATTCACTTTTCTTGTCATTGATAACCAGTCTATGCTCATGCAGTTCATTGAATACAATGTCCAAGTGTTTTCTATGCTCTGTCTCATTCTTTGAATAGATAATCATGTCATCAAAGAAAGTGTCTACAAATCCTCTATGTGGCTTGAAGATACGATCCATCATCCGATTAAAAGTGAAAGGAGCTTTTGTAAGTCCAAAAGGCATAACAAGAAACTCATACAATCCAAAAGATGTCCTGAAAGCTGTCTTGGACACATCTTCTGGTCTAATGCGTATTTGATGATACCCACTTTTCAAATTTATATGACTAAATATGGATGCCCCTTGCAATCTATCCATAACATCATCGATCCGAGAAATCGGAAAGTGATTCTTTATTGTGATCTTGTTCAGAGCATGATAATCAATGCACATATGCCATGAACCATCATTTTTCTGCACCAAAAGCATTGGAGAACAAAAAGGAGATGAGTTCGCTTGAATCAACCCCTTTTCTAACAACTCATTTACCTGACTCATAATCTCCTCCTGTTGGGCTGCACTGACTCTGTAGGGTGGCTTATTAGGTGGGCTACTTCCAAGGATAAGATCTATGCCATGATCTTTTGGCCTTACAGGCAGTAGCTGCCCTGGAAGTGACTGAGAGAAGCAATCAGCATACATTTTCAGAAATGACATGCGATTCTTCTCTAACTTAGACATGTTTCCAACATTCTCACTATCATCTTTATCCTTAGTAAAAACCAAGTACATTGAAAGATGATTTCTCATTACTTTAGAAATGGTAGCTGCAGATATGACAAGGATAGATTCACCTTTTAACTTTACATTAAGTGTGAGTACCTTTCCCTTAGGCTGAATAGTAATCTTTTTTGCACGAGAATCAATCACTGCATGCATATGGTGGCACTATGGCATACCAAGCAATACATCACAACCCTCAAGTGGAGCAATGAAGAACTCTTCGCTGTCCACATATCCTTGTATGTGCAACAGAAGCTTTCCAATGAGCGGTGTGACAGGCTCTGCATGGCCTTTACATACCATTTCAACTTACCCCATGGGTCCCATCTCATCCTCTCTGATGCCTAGACGGGCGGCAATGTCAACAGAGATGAAGTTGGCTCGTGCGCCATTATCAAAGAAAATCAATGCATGTTGATCCCTAATTTTGCCCCATGCTTTGCACAACTCAGTAGCATCATCATTGGGCTGATCACTAACAACATTGGGCACCAATAATAAATGTAATTGCTTGTTGAGAATAGTGTGCTATCACAAGTCTCAGACAAATTCCCACTATAATTTCAAAATTGCAAGTTACGATAACATCATGATCATATGTGAGGGAGGGATTGCATACCTAGCAAGGTGTGGTTAGGTAGGGGGTTGCCAACTTGGGGTGTGGGGCGAGGCAATCCTTGCCCCCAACCACACCTAACTACATATGCAGTGCCTCCCAAGCAGAAACTCATGATGTTGAACACTATAACTCCCTGCCCCCAACTGTGCCTAGCTAGGTACGCAGCTGGTCCTGAGTAGAAGCTCGTGATGCTGAGCACTATAAAGGAAAACAAGGTATGCAATTGAACACTAATAGGGAAAACAGCCTTCTCTCCTACATGGGAAAATGCCAAAAACTTATTGTGATATATGCAATAGCCATGTAATTACTGAGAAAAAACTTTTTGTAATATATGCAGTAGGTAAAAGAACTTCTTGTGATATATGCAACAGCCATGTGATTATTGTGATACTGGAGTCATGTGACCCACTGATGTTTTGGGCTTCTTTCCTTTAGAATCTCCCTGACTCTAGGAAGCTTGAATCCTTTCCACGTAGCAAAGCATCGGCTGTAGCAGTAGTCTCTATAAGCCGAGACATGCTAGACACGGTGGATTTAATGCAAAAATCCCTGATTCCTTTGGGCAGCCCACAAACATATTTTTCCACTTGCCCATGAAGGGGTACGGGGTGATAAGAAGTAATAGGCAGCAATGCTTCCCAAAACTTGTTATTATATTGCTCCAAATTCTTACATTCCTTAGCATCCAGCTTATTCCAAGTTGTCATGATGTCCACCTCAAAGGTACTTGTCAACCAACTCGATGCAAACATTTGCTTGAATTGTACCCATGTTGAGGGTGCTCTACCTTGCATCAAAAGAGTGGACCACCACTGTAATGCATTTCCTTTTAAGAAAGTGGCTGCCTTTCAAATCTTTGAGAACTCCGTGAAGTTCCCCTCCGAATAGGCTACATCAAACTGTTGAATGAAAGTCAAAGCTTTCAGTCTATCTTGTACACCGCTAAAGGACTCAAACTTCACTCCTTTTTCACCCTCATCATAGTCTTTCGCTGCCCCTTTGGGTGTCAAGTTGTCATACACTGGTTGTTGCAAAAAGGGTGCATTTGCTGAATGTACATCAAAACCAACGCCAAACGGAGCATTTGCATGACCGACATTCATTCCTTGAGCCCCATAAGCATTCGGGGGTGCAGATGCAGTACCAAACATGCTACTTTGTGTCCCATGCATCAAGCCAATGCTGTCATACATAGGGTTTTGCATATTTCCAGCCATACACGAATACATTGGACCTTGCACTCCATTCAATGGTTGCTGCATACCATAGGGATTTGTGCCATACATTTCCATATGCGGTCCTTGTCGAACCATAGCATGAAAAATCGTGCTTTCACCAAAATATCCTGGCTGTCCCATCATAGCATGCACGCTTGGCTGTCCAAAATCCTGGTTGTCCAAAATCCATTGGATTGGCGCTTGTGTGATGGCCTTGCATTTGTATTCCTTGCC
The DNA here is from genome assembly GCF_053477565.2 of Lygodium microphyllum. Lineage (NCBI taxonomy): Eukaryota > Viridiplantae > Streptophyta > Polypodiopsida > Schizaeales > Lygodiaceae > Lygodium > Lygodium microphyllum. The sequence continues at coordinate 137,510,357 of NC_141156.1, read as the reverse complement.
CCGTGGGTACCAACTGTTTTATTTCATTAGCATCTTTGGGAGCTTCAAATGAAGGGTTTGGCATTATCTTCGGTACGTCTTGCTGTCCCAAAGGTGTAGAAGACGTCTTCTTCTTCTTGCCTTTGTTGTCCTTCTTAGGAGCATTCAAAAATCGGGTAAATTGAGGATCCTTTACCAATTCAGCAAAGAGATTTGCTGCTGTCCTCATTCGATTCTCGAACTGGTCATCAAATTCCTCTTCACTTTGCTGGTCATCAGTCTTCTTATGCCCTGAAGGTTGTGCATCTTGTCCAACAACAACATTTTCAACTTGCTGTCCATGGTCTGAGCCTTGTCACCAAGGGTGTATAAAGACATATTGATGTAATGTCTCAGCTGAGAATAAAAATCAGCACTAGCACAAAGCTTTGGCTTGCAATCGGGTGCATCAGGCCCACCAAATGAAGGGATCGAGTGGTGATTCCGGCAACAAAACCATGAAACGAGCCTTTCTTCTATGGATAGGTGGTAAATCCTTGATTACAACTTAATTATAGCAACAAACAGTTAATGCAAATTGAAAATACAAATTCACCAATTGATCTTGGACAATGCACACTCGATTGGTCCCAAAATTGGCACCCCTTTCGGTATTTCTTTAGCTTTATTGAAGAAGAAGTTGATTTACAATGGGATTCTCCCAATCCCTTTCGGTATTCCAACTCCCCTTGCTGTTCAAAATCACCAGCAAGTTTTAGTTTTGATTTGCCCCTTGATTTGGGCAATCAATTGGCTTTCACTTGCTTTGATGGAGATGGAAAATGCCCCAAATTCAACTATTTGCTGGTCCCTCCACTTGAATAGGCTAAAAACCAGCTTCAGCCCCGTTGAATCCAAGTCTTGGAGCTTTCAATTTTTGGCACGTTTCTTGAGGCTATTGCTATATCCTAATTTCTGCTCAGATTAGGGTTTATAGCAAAGAAATCTGAAATTTCTCAGTCTCCAAGGGTCCAAATGTTGAGATCTTCGGAGCAAGACTGTGAAATGGTTGGGAGATAAAAGGGAAAGCTGTAGAGAGAGAAAATTCAGAGTTTTGTCGTGAAGAATGATTGAAAATCAGTAAATGCAGTTGCTGCCCTGCCACAACAGCTTGTAGATGCAAAGAACTGAAGAAAATTAGTCATTTACTGCTGCTGCGCTGTCTCAATAGCCTGTAGTGCTGTCTCCTGCTCTTGATTTGTCTTCTCCTGACCTTGGCAGCCTCAGAAGGTCCTCCAATGGCTGCAAATCAAACCAGTAGGCTCCCCTCCCTCTCTTGTAGGCTGAATTTATAAACATGCCTCTCTCCAGCCTCTAAAGACGTTTTTCAGTCTTGCAGGGGCATTTTTGACAAGTGGCAACCATTTTCAAATGGTTCTTTCAGCATTTTTCATAATTAAATATTAATTTTCAGTCTTTAAATACTGAAAATTAATCTAATAATTATTTCGGTGCCCTGAAAAATAATTTGACTGGCCAATAATTAAATTGGCTAGGCAACTTCAGTTCTTGAGTGTCTCTACGCTATCTTTGACTATCAGATTGGCGTTAGGTATCATTAAACGCCACTTCTCTAGTGTCACCAACTGACACTTATGGCCAAATGGATGACCTAGGCCAACAATTGGCATCAGATAAATTTACTTTAACTCTAGTTGCACCTCACTTGTGCAACATTTACTTAATCATGTGATTGAAAATTAATCCACATGTAAAGTGAGGTTTAAAAAATACATGTCCTCATGACAAGGTCCCCACCCACCGCCCAATCCTTTGCACACCTTGGCGGAGGTCTTTTACCTTCTTCCTCTACCCTTGGATGGGGTGGCTTCCTCCCAGGTGGTCATCTCACTTATTGATACCCAAGATCCCGAGGATCTACCTAGATCGGGGCCTTGGAGGTTCAGCCACGACTTGGTGACGAGGTCTTTATATTCCTTCTTACATGGATGCACGGAGCTAGTGGCTTCTCTCCCGAGGTTGAGTTTCGGGTTCACTAGTTCACTCTGTCTACTGTTCTTTACTGCAGGTTACGTTTCAGGTGGAAATCTTGAACTTTAGGGATTCTCTACATCTTCTTTCTCCTCTTCTTCTTGCCTTGGTCACTTGGTCAGCATGGAACCAACTCCTGAGATTGATTACGGGCATATCCATATGGTTCTCGGTACCGCACAAAGTCCGACGTTACTCGTCTTCTTCCCCTTTTTGGGCCCGAGAGGGGGTGTTGAGAAACCCTTCACATGCAGTTTGCGATTTGTGTTTTGCGTTTAGGGTTTCATAGTGGATAGCCCCAAAAAGGGTCTTGGCGCCCACGGCCCACAATGGGGCGCCACCCTAGACAGTCTCTTGCCTATTATAGGGTTCCTCTGTCACTCATTCTTCACGGCTGATTCATTCAGTCCGTTACCTCTTCTCTCGAGCCTCTCCACCACCCTCACACCCCTTTAGGAGGACATTGTGGTTCGTGCTTCGTGGCTGTCTTCATCATCTTTCTTGTGCTACGACACTCTTGTTTCCTTGTGTCACATTCACTCCATGATTTAGATCTTCATCTTATCATTCATCAAAGTTTCTTCTCTCTTCTCTTCTCTTCTTAGTGCTTGCCGAATTCACTCTGTGTTCCTCTCCGCAAACCCTACTATCTCGTTGGTATGTTGTCTTTTGACACATTCCAGCCTCCCTTTTGTGCAACTGCTCATCCAACATATGATGAGTAGTCCATCTTGTAACTGCTCATCCAAGATATGATGAGCAAACTAAGAACAAGCCAAGCACTACTATAATAAACTTAGGTAACTCTTTAGAAGAGCACTGACTTTGATACCATGTGGAGATATGCTAGTGTTTGCAAAAGAAAACATAGTGTATGATCACGTCTAAAACACAAAGAGTGCCAATCTTAACATAAAAACAGAAAACACAAAAATGAAGATAACTGAATAATGAATGAAAATACGTCCAAGAGGAGGGCTGTCCAATAGGTGATGGCTTGCAGGAGTGGGCTGAGGGAGGTGTCAATATGTGTCATCTATTGGGGACGGATCCTTAGGGCCCGGGTGCAGTAACCACTGGTTAGAGCCGAGGTCGATAAAGAAAAGTGCTGAAAACGCATAAATGACCTGTTGCGAATGCAAACTTGATTAGGTTGATGCTGAAAAGTGATCTGGATGATCAACAGCAACAGGGCAGCCTATACTGATGAAAATGCAACAGTTCACCAAGTGATAATCAGGGCAGCTGCTGGGAATAATCGAATAGGGGATGTAACTGTTGAATAGAAGGCCGGAGTGATGGCGACAATAGCTGGAACTGAAGACAAGTGTGGGCAGCCTTTGGATGATCATGGTGGCAGCTAGAGATGTTGAGGAATGAGCGGGCAGCAGTAGTAGGATGAGCTGGCAGCTGCGTGATGATGAATTAGGATAGATGAGAACGGCAAGGACCCTAGCACACTCTATTTATAAATGAGGAACCAACCAAAAATAGGGGAGTTTGCTTATAGGACATTGAAACACTTGGAGTAGATTTGAGTTTTGGGGTTGTCTAATCAACTAATGAAGGCTTAATGTGTAATGCATAGTTTTTAGCTTAACACTAATGCCATACATCAAGCTCACGGGGGATTTCTTCTCCATCTTAGGAACAAGCCATGCGAATCATCTACACGGGTAGAGCCCTACTAGTTCCATGTTGCCATAGGACACAACCTTCCTTCCGTGGATGACCTTTTGCCTCATGAATCAATTAGGGCTTTGGGCAGAATTGGCTATTGCTGAGAGCGCCTTGGCAAGGACCTTGGGGAGACATGTAGTCAAATCGACAAGTTTGGCTGAAAGTGCACACCCTCCAATAATGACTTTTCTAGTCAAAACTAGCCATCAATGCACTCATAAAGGAATTAGTCAGCCATTTGTCATTTTTTGGTATTTTAATCTCCTTTAAGAAAAATAAAGGAAATGGTGGGGGGTCATTTGAAAAAAAGTGGGGAGGGGAGTTATGCATTTGATGAAGCCCATTGATCTAGATGTCTAGTTGAATAGCATGGTCCCTTCTCTAGATAAGAATTGTCTGATAAGGCTGGCTAAAACAAGCCAAGTGGAATGAAGAGACCACAAACAAGTCACACTGGAGGCATCCTATTGAGAATGGATGAGCCATGCCTCTAATGTGACAAGAAGATTATAGTGGAGAGCTATTGAAGACATTGTGAAGCACTCGTGTAGAGAAACATCAAGGATCAAAGAGCACGGGACAGGCATGTTAACGATAGTGAAGGTTGACTCGGAGAAGAGGAAAAGAAGCCACTACATGATGTAAAGACCTTGTGATCGTGTGGATCCTTAAAAGAACTTCTCATGATCTTGGGATCTCCCCTCTAATATTGATAGAAGAGCCAAGGAATCCATAACTGCATTAGTAATATTGATATCTTCCTCTAAAGGAATAGGGTCCGAGAGGGAACTACCAGAGAATATGGTGGGACGATGGTAGGAACTTGTGGCATGGATGGAAGCTTGATGGGTGAGGCATTGGGGGGATGTTTGAAAGGTGGAGCTTGAGTGGAAGCACGAGCAAGAAAAAGCAAGAGGGATACAAGCTATGGTGGATAGAGCAAGAGAGCAAGAGAGAGAGACATAGGATGTGTGAACTCTTAACAGTTACAATGTGTCACCGGCCTTCTCTTATTCAATAGTCATGGAAAGAATAAGAAATGAAGTGATAGTGATGGGCTCACCCCCATCCAGTGTACAAGTGTTTGGTCACTTTGTACACAATAAATGTAGGTGGTGTAAGCACAGGTGCCTTTACCCCTAATAACCTCTCACTTAAAGGTGAATGTGCCTGGAGTGACGAGAAAAAAAGAAGGAAAAAAAGTGACAAAGTACAACATATACATAGAGTACAATAGGGTGAGGAATAGACGTCATCTCATCCTACGCCCATCATCTTCCTAAGGAAGGCAAAAGGTTCCGTTGAGAGACTTTTAGTAAGCAGATCTATAGCATTTTAATAAGTCAAGATCTTGACAAACTCAATAGACTTGTCCTCTACCATCTCGTTGATGAAGTAATAGTGTACCTCAATATGCTTTGTCTTTGCATAGAAGGCTGGATTCTTAGCCAATTGAATGGTACTCATAGAATCCGGATATATCGTAGGAGTAACAATAATACCAAGTTTGGGATAACCATAGGGCCTCATTGAAAGCCTCAATGGTTGTAAGATACTCAACCTCGGTAGTAGATAAGGCCATGTATTTCTACACCTTGGATATCCAAGAAACAACACCTCCAATAAAGGTAAAGACATAGCTAGAGTGGACTTTCTACCGTTTGCATGATACGTCTTGCATAATCAGAGTTTGTGTATCCAACGATTCTTGTATCCTGGCCATCATAACCAATGCATATATCTACAGTGCCTTTTAGGTATTTCATATGATATCCTTCATGGCGTTCCAATGTTGCTAGCCAAGTGTAACCGTATAGCATGCCACAACTCCCACTATAAATGCTATGTCAGGTGAGTGGTGTGACCATGGCATACATCAAACTGTCCATTGCGAATGCATAAGGGATCTTGGCCATCTTGGCCTTTTGTTCATTTGATTGGAGATAATTTTCTTGACTGACCTTCACACGGGAAGGTAAATGACAACCAATAGGATTAACATTTTGCATATGGAAGCGCTCAAGGACCTTTGGCATTTACTCCTTTTGTGACAAGTAAAGGAGCCCCTTAGAGCGATTGCGCGTGATGTGCATCCCAAGAATATGCAAGGTTTGCCCCATGTTCATTATCTCAAAGCTCTTCTTGAGTTGTGTTTTCAAAGCATCCAGCTTATCATGAGCTCTCCCAGCAATCAACATATCATCCACATAAAGTACCAAGATAATAAGGCTAGCAAGCCTTCTTCGTGTAGAGCATAGAAACAGGGAACGGCCATTCCGGCTCGTAGGAAGTTTAATGCGTTCCAAACCCTCCGAGGAGGTGAAATGGCCAAGGAATGTTCCCTATCGTTTCTTGCCGTCCCTTGCCATTCCCTGTTTGAAACGGTCGTTCCAAGCCTGTTGACAAAAAAATGACGTTTTTTTCAGTTTTTTCTTTTTGCTTGCCACACTTCTACCACATGTTCACCCATCTCCATTGCCCAATGTGCACACACTATTCTCTCTCTCTCTCTATCTCTGGTTGAAGATTCAAAGTGTCAAGACAATCCACAAGCCAATCAAGAGTCCATGCAAAGTTCAAATTTGATGCATTATCAACTCTTACAAATCCTCAATTCCAAGGTAATCATCCATTTATATTGTCTAATTTCAAGGGAAATTGGGATAATTGGAGCGATTCAAGGCAATTTGGAGCTATGAGGGTAATCAAGTCAATTTTGGGACATTTGGGAAAATTTGGAGCATTGAAGGGTATTGGGGCAATTAGAGGGACATTCTTTGGGGCAATTTGGGTCATGTAGGGCATATTTGGGGCACTTAAGACATGTGCCATTCCCACCGTTCCTGTTCCCCGACCTTTGACGTTCCTCCCATTCCAAGGGGTCCCGTTCCCCGTTCCAGGTAACTATGGTGTAGAGACATGGATCAATATCACTGCAAGAGTAAGACTATGACCACATAAATTCATCAAACTTATGATGCCATTCCCTAGGTACTTGCTTAAGACCATAAATGCTCTTTCTCAACTTGTCCACTAGGTGTTTCCTACCCTTTTGTTGAAAGCCCTTAGGCTATTGCATATAAATCTCATCTTGAAACCGGCCTTCCCTCTTGGAAAGGGTGGTAATTCTGTGGTCAAGCACTTAATTACAATTAACTAATAAATGAGCATAAATTGAAAGACATATTATCTTATCAATCTTGGACAATCGACATCCGGTTGGCCCCAAAACTGGTGCCCCTTTCAGTATTTCTTTAACTTTAATTACTAATGGATTGAGTACAAGTTTAGATTCCACAATCTCCTTTGCTGATCCAAAAGCCCCTTCTTGTACATACAATCAACAAGCAATTTGGGCCAATTGCCCCTTGATTTTCACCTAGGAATTGCACAAATGGAATCACCAATTGGCCAAATGTTGCTCCAATTCACAATGGATAGCTTGGCACCTGAAATCCGTGTCAATTCCACGAATTTCAAGTACTGATTTTAGTGTACAATACCTTCTCTTGTTGGCATGGGTACCCAAGGTGGTTGTTTAACCTTGATTTTTGCAAAAATTTAGGGTTATAGCAGAGATCCCTTTGCCATCCATCAAATTTGGCTGAGATCTACTCAAAATGGCCGAGAAATGCTAAGATCTTCTGAGAATGGGTTGGAGAAGGTGAGAGAAAGCCAAGATGAGAGAGAAATTTGATTTTCTTCACAAGAAAACCCTAAAATCTGCTTGTTGCTTGCTCCAGCCTGCATTTAATGCAGTCTCACCTATTGCCAGGCACCTCCAAAATGTTGTCACCTGATTAGCAATGCTATTGCTAGTCCTTGGAAGGCGTCTCCCTGCTGTCCCCTACTTGCTTAGGCCCCCAGATGGCTATCTTTTGCAGCAAATTGCTGTTCTATACTTTTCCCAACTGTAAAAAAGATGCTTGTATTCTGATATTTTTTGCCTTGAAATTGCTGATATAATGTAAATTACAAAAAATCAATGAAATGGGCTTGCTTTTTGTTGGAATCCATCGTAGGCTTGAGTTGATCAACTAGACCAATTAGCAAATTTTGTCTGATCCTTTGAGAGTTTTGATTTTAATTAAAATGGACCCATAAAAATCATCAATAGTAGTTTCATATCTTATTTCACTTAGTATTATAGTGTTGCACTTGGACTACACATTTGAGATAGTCTAATTATAATGTAAGACCTGGGAGCCAAAAAGCAACAGCAATGCCAATCTGGTCATCTAATGTCAGTATCGAAAGGCAATATTGAAAATGACATATCTTTGGTGTGATTTACGAAAGTGTCTAACTTGTTTGTTCTTACATATATTATATTACTTTGTTTTTTGTGCAACTTTAGAGAGGCAAGCTCTCCTCAGGTAATGCAAGAGAAGTGGACAGGTATAATGATGGTGAGTTCAGTGATGATGAGGATACAGATGATGACGTTTCCATCGTGCATTCTGATGTTACAAATGAGGTGAGGTATTATATACCAACCTAACCACTAGTAAGTTGTAACCTGTACATGAATGCCTCTATTTTAGCATTTTCAAGTTTCTGCTCACATTTTCACTGACATATACAGGTGGAAGTCTAGATGAAACACAAAACTAAATTTATATATTCTTTTTGAAGGACTATTATGAGGCCCTAGAAGTATTGAACCAACATGAGTATATAGCTAAAGCAACATCTCCAGAAGAACTAGAAGTGCTCGCTGAAAGAGCTGAAAATACTCAAGATCCTCCTGAGGAAGGTGAATCATCAGTAGATGCAGAGAATCTTTCTGAAGTTGAAGGAGAGGAGTATGAGCATCCAAGGACCAGGTGAAGTTTACTTCTGGAATTTTTTGCTCCTCCCACCTATTTTTGACTGTAAATGATGGTTTGTTCTGTCTTCCACAAAATGTAGAGAATAATGGACCTCCATTTGTTGTACACTTGATTTTCAGAGTTTAAAGAGTAAGCATGGTTGTATGTTTTTGTGAAAGTGTTGTCTAAATTTCTGAGTTTGAAATGCATGCTTTTGATGTCTTCATTTCCAGGTTGCCAGCTCCCAGGCCTTTGTCAAGAGGCTTTAGCTTGTGGAGCGTTCTTAAGAATGCTATCGGGAAAGATCTCAATCATATAACCATGCCAGCTACCATAAATGAGCCACTCTCAGTACTACAACGATGTGCAGAAGAGTTGCAATATGGGTATGACTTTTGTATCTTTTTGTGATGATGTTTGATTCTTGTGCTTCAAAACCTTCGTTTTCATGCTGTAGTCCTTTTGGGCAGGCCCTTACTCGAGAAAGCTTCACATCTTGATGATTCAATTGAGCGCTTGGTTTGGGTCTCTGTCTTTGCATGTGCAACATATCATGGATCACCTCATAGAGATGCCAAGCCTTTTAATCCTTTACTTGGAGAAACATATGAATGGCAATCCCCAGATGCGAGATGTCGTTTTATTGCAGAACAGGTGAGTTCAAGTGCTAAATCTTTAAGTTGAGTGCTAATATTTAAGTGGCTTTGATTATTTCAATAATTATATATGCAGTTTTATTGGGGGGTTCATACATAGGTGACATGGTAATCTCTGCAGGTAAGCCATCATCCACCTGTATTGGCATTTCATTGTGAGAATATGCTTGGAGATTACACAATATATGGCGAAGTTGAAATCAAGAATAAGTTCTGGGGCAAAAGTGTTGAGGTAATTGTCAGCATGCTGAGGAAAAAAATTAAACTTTCACTGTCTTAACAGTATTAGTTCTTACTATCAAGTTAAAGTAACACACACCCACTTTCTCAAGAAGACTTATGATTTCATTTGGCATTTTGTGACAAGACCTATGTTGTTTGGAAGGGCTAGGCAAGAGCAGTGAATCTTAAACTTTTCTCAGTGTATAATGTAGTAGACAGAACAAAGTAATCACTGGGCTACAAGGATAAGAGCATACTCTGCAGCCACAAACTTCATCCCTTGGATACTTCTGGAGGAAAATCCATGTTTGTCTCCACCACATTTACATCTAAGAGATGACCTTCAGCAAGCGTAAAAGCAAATCGAGAACACTAGGCTGCTAGTTTTTCTTCCTTATAACTAGAAGGCTAGGTTATGTGTGTGTGGCCCAGAGCAATATGTGTGTGTGTGGCTGTGTGCGCCAGGTTTCATTGGTAGGAAAGCAAGTGTTTCTATGTAACAGAATGATCTACAAATCATGGCACAATTGACATGTTATTGAATGAGGAGTGTTTCTTAGATAGTGACCAAGTTGTTAGAAACTGTTTAGTAGAAGAGTGAGTGTTTGTATCCATCGTCAATTAGTTCTGTGCACACTGGTGGCTTTTGGCCACTTCCTAGTATTCGAGTATGCTCACTTTGAGATAACTACCTTTCAAGATGTCCCTTGTAGCATGATGGAACCTAAAATGGGCCGGTATTGGCTATGGCACTAGCCAGACCTCATGCACACAATAGACAACCCCACCACAAGGCCTTGCGGGCTCGGAGCGTCTATAATACACTGATATACACTAAATAGACTTATTTATGTGTTTGTAGCTAATATATAGTCCAACGGCCCTTTCCCCAAACTCCAACAAATGGAGCATCCCATACATATTGGTAATAAATACCACAAAGAACATACATAGGAGGCACCCCATCGGCTGCTTGTTGCTTAAAATCGATCTAATTGCCTATGCCGCCTTCGACGAAGTTTGTTTTTCCCTTGAAATTCAGATTTTTTGGCAAATTTTAAGCACCTTCTGGAGGCAAAAATCACTGCTCATTGGCGACCACGGGATAGGGCGACTCGGCCTATCGAATCCCATGAACAAATCTGCCCATCAATACAACCACAAAGAGCATCAAGCTAATACAAAATATACTTAACAAAACACATTACAGCTTTCACCCTATCCCTTGTCAAAACCAAGTCATGAAATCCACGAGGAGTAGGTTTAGCATAACTTGATAGAAAGCCTAAAACTAGTCACTAACCAACTGTTCCAACACAACCAAACTAACAAGAACTATCAAAGAGGTCATCCTAAGTGGTGGTTTGAACTATCTACCTAACTAAGGACAACTCAACCAGAAGCTCCTCCAAGGCGAGGACTCCTATAGCATGATCGAGAAATATTGTCTTTTAGTACATTTTTCTTTTAGGCCTTTATTTTCTATACTCGGGCGTGTAAAAAGGAGGGAGCTGAGCGTAGTGACCCAAGGAGAATAGGGCATTGGCCTCAGGTCTAGTCTCGGTATCCATGGACCCACCAAGTCCTTGCGAGGTGACACTTAATTCTTTTTTAACGCTCACTTTTATTTTTGCTCCAATCTTCTTTTATTTCTATTCTTAGTTAGATGCTACTCCTAGGAAGACAAGGCATCAGCCCCAGGTTTTGTTTCGTTCCCAAGAACCTACCAAGCCTTCGCAAGGCGATGAACAACTACTCAAGGATTTTTCTTTCTTTTCTTTTTCTATTTTTATCGAGGGGTTAGAACCCCTTTTTACGCATCTCTGTATATGTATATGTAGATAGGTTTAGAACTTGTGTTTCTTTGGATATTTAAGGGTAGGCTTCTCTAACTGTCTCACAACTAACAGAAACTCTAGAACGGCTGCCTAGCAGGTTAGCAGAGCAAGTTCACTAGAACTCTCGTCTAAAACAGGTCTTTCAATGCCTGACAATGCCTTTACAGGAGGCAACGACTACTCTGACCTCCCACAGATATACCTAACCTATACTTGGGACTTCATGCCTTGATTGCTGGTCCCCAACAAACAAAAAGGAAGTACCCCTTACATACACATGTATCATTAATTGCTTAAGGGAAAAGAGAAAAGACTCGGAAAGGGGGACAAAACCACTTGGAATGGCCATAAGAAGCTTCTCGGCAACAAAGGCTCCCTCTAGTGACTTCGTCAACCTGTATGATGCGATCACTAAAACAAAAAACCATTAAATGTACCTACACCAAACAGATATAGGGTCCTCTTGGCCTAAAGAAATAGCATATTTTACTGCAAACTAACTGGCCCTCTTGGCCTAATGAAATCAATCATTAAAACCTTAAAGTAACTGGTTCTCTTGGCCTAAAGAAATTAAGCAAACCAGCTCATATATATCTCTCCTTGAAAGAAGACAGATATACGAAAATACGCTCCATTCCAAGGGGAAAAATAGGGCTCTTAGCCCTAAACTAAATGCATCAAATTGTGACCTATCCCTCCTATATATATAGCAAGAGGTGTACGCATAACATGTCGTTTAATCAATCTATGGGTCTAAGATAATAGTAGTAGATGGGTCTCGGCCACTCTGCGCATTATCCATATCAACCATCGCCTTTTATATAACGCGTGGTCTGATAAAATTTCCCACAAGCGACCACGTCCTGTCTCATTATCAATAGCAACATTCGGACTAGGACCACAGTTGAAGAAGAGGTCCTCTTCATAAGCAAAGTTGACTAAGGAATCCGCAAACTGATTCCAAGAACGTGGAACCAGCTGAAGAGATACGCTCTCAAATTCATTAAGTAGGGTTATAGCAGTTCGATGATACATGCAAAGGATAGGATTTCAGACTGTGTATGTCTCATTGAGTTGATTTAAGATTAGCTGGAAATCCCCTTTTACTAACAACCGCCGAATACTACATTTTTTGGCAATATTCAGTCCGCCATGTTGTTAGTGAATCCTACCTTGAGATAAATAGCTAGTTTCATTGTAACTCTACGTCGGGGATCTCGGATAACCTACTCCAATGCTTCCTTTTTTATGAGGGCCCTTGCACGCTCCATCAAAGTATAACGTGTACGTCCACAATGGATTTACACAACCAGCCATCAAGAACTCCCCTATTCGTAATTATGATAGTTAAAATTCAACATATTTAGAGGATGAACTAACGGCTCCATCCCACCTTCTTTATTGAATTCAACAGGGATGCTTGTCAGAATTTGTAAACAATGATGACAGAAAACTTTGATCTCCCACACAAAGGTATTGTTTTCTTGCTCAATCACTTTGTATTCTTTGGTCCACCAGATAAGCTTCCCTTGATGATATCTTTACTCTAGATATGGGTGCTCCAAATAAGGGATTAATTGCTCCATCAGCCAGTTTAAGCTCTCCTGCAGGTCTTAGGTCAACCCCAGCATGGACCTGCAATGCATTTATCGCGTTAACATACTCAGAAATAATAAGGTTTAATCTTATTAAGATTAACCTTATTTTTAAATTTCACTCCTTGTAGATCAACTAGTAAAGGCGTGGACTTATTTTTACCTATCCTAACTACCTTGTAAAGGCCATCCCATCTAGGTTTCAGCTGCCCTAGAAATAGCTCCCTATGTGCATCATAATACAAAACTAACTGTTCCTTTTTAAAGGTATATTTCTTCGCTTTTAAATCATGCAGCCGCTTCATCCGACGTTTAGCTACCTCCTTGTGCAATAGACTCTGCAATTTGAGTTTATTCAAGTGGGCTAGAGTCGTAAAACACTCGAATAAGGCATCTTTATCACCCGAAGAATGATTGATTGCGAATCTTATGGTCGGCAACTCAATTTCTAAGGGTAAGACACACTCCCCATAAACTGATTTGAATGGGGTGTGGCCAGTGGCTCGTTTAAACGTCGTGTTATACGCCCATACTGCCACATATAATTTCGTATCCCAGTCCCGTTTTTTTTCGAAGACTATCTTGGACAGGATACCCACAAGCTGCTTATTGGTACTCTCAACTTGTCCATTTGCTCGTGGATTATAAGGAGTCATCTTGTTATGCTTAATTTTCTATGCCTATGCTTCAGTTAAACTTTTAATTACTTTATTTAAAAAGTGCGTTCCCCGGTCCAACACTATTTCCTTTGGCGGACCAAAATGGCAAATGATCTGCTTAAGTAGGAAAATGATAGTCTCTTTTACATTGTCTTGTCTCGTCGCCCGTGCTTCTGACCACTTTGTAAAGTAATCAGTGGCTACTATAATATATCTCTTCTGAGTAGTAGACGACAGAGTAATAGGGTCCACAAAATCGATGCCCCACTTTTCAAATGGAAAGGTAGCCATAATCGGAGTAAGTGGGCGCTTCCTATTCTCTCTACTGTTATGTCTTTGACATGTATCGCATCTCTTAACATACTTAAATGAATCCTGGAAGATGGACGGCCACCAATATCTAGCTCTTAAAGCCTTCTGTGTCGTCAACCGCTTAGCAAAGTGCCCCCCACAAGCGGAGTCATGGCACTCCTCCAAGATAAATGGAACTCATCAGGCATCACACATCAGCGATAGATATTATCAACCCCTTGCCCATATAGTGTTTCTGCGATCAAGGAAAATTTCAATGCCTGTTTAATTTTCCTCTTCTCTGATTTTGATAGAGTAGCTCTAATCTCTCCCGTAGATAAATAGTGTGTTATAGCAGCATACGAGGAGAGAATGGACGTCATATCAATCTTAAACAATGTTTCCATGTCACTTCCTTTAGTCAAGTCCTCTTTTGGCTCTCTGAAATCCACAAGACATTTTACAATGCCCTGTAGCTTCGGTGGCTTGCTTTTTATCTTGTAATCAAACTTCTGCAAAGTGATTAACCACTTTGCTAAACGATCAGGTGGCTGTAACTTGTTCAATAACAATTGAAGCCCTTCCGCCTTCGTATAAAAAACCACCTTCTCATAGAGAATGTAATGCCTAATTTTTTTGGTCGTAAATACCATCGCAAGGTTCAACTTCTCCATATAGGTGTAGTTAATTTTTGATACGGACGTCCAACTTCCAACTAGCAAAAGCAATTGGATGGTACCATTTTTCCTCCCAAATTTGGGATAAGCAGCAATTGATACTATACATGGTGACTACTAAAAACATATAAAATACTTCGCCTCTTTTAGGTGCTTTTAAAACAGGTGCTTTGGCAAGCTCCTGTTTCACATCGTCAAAGGATACTTTACAAGCATCACTCCATGCAAACTGATAGTTAAAGGACAATAGATTCGTCAGTGGCAATGTTCTTTCTGCCAAGGCATTGAAAAACCTCTGATAATACCCTATCGATGACAGAAAGCTATGTACCTCCTTTGGAGTATGTGGCGAACTCATGGCGACTAAGACCTTGATCTTTTCAGGGTCAGTCGCAATCCCTACTGAACTGACCACATGATCTAACAATAGGCCATAAGGCACTCCAAGGACGCACTTCCGTGGGTTAAGAGCTATGCAAAATTGTCTGCAACACTTCTGTAAAATAATCAACTATCTTTTTCTTGTGGTGGGTGTCCCCAGGTCATCAATAAATACTTTCAACTTCTCTGAGGAGACGTCACCAAAGGTCTTGTTGGTTGTTCTTTGCTACGAACCAGGCGCATTGCATAAATCAAATGCCATCACATGCTATGCAAAGGTACCAAAGACAATAATAAATGTTGTTTTCAGCTTGTCTTGCTCGGCAATCGCCATTTGGTTATACCTTGCAAAGCAATCCATGAACGAATATATTTTTCTACCCGCTAATTAATCCAAAATTTGGTCAATAAACGGCAACGGGTAGTAGTCTTTAACAATATGCTTATTCAGCTCTCGAAAGTCTACACAAAGCCGAATTTGATTATTTTTCTTCTTTTTGATCACAATTGGTGAACACCATTTAGTATGCTGAACAGGGAAGATCAAGCCTGCTTTCCGCAACTTCTGTAGCTTCTTAAATAGTCCGTCCCTTAGTTCAAAAGGTATGCACCTTACTTTCTAACGTACGGACCGACTTCCTTTAGAGGAATGGTATGCACAGCCAGGCTGGGAGAAATACCTCTAAGTTTGTCATAGCTCCACCCAAGTAAAGATATCGCAGAACTCTTAAATTAAGGACACATAGTCCTCTCTCTCTTCCAAACTGAGCATGGAATCTAATTTGATTGGCCGCGAATCGTTTGGCGTACCAAGGTCCAACTCAATAATGTTCACGTCTCTTACTCGATCGTGAGGCTTTATCGGCTCATTCAATGTTATCTAATAGATGTCTTCTAAAGGAGTTCTCTCACTCTGAGGAGACTCGGGGTAAGCATCCACTATTATACGATTGGCACCTCTACCTAGAATCACTCGACCAACGGGTATATCGACTTGATAGTCTGTTCGTAAAATCCATGGCCTGCCTAGCAAAACTCGATAGCTAGGACGTCTTGCAAACCTTATCACCCTAAAGTCCAAATAGCATTCCACGCTTGCAACGGTAACGTGGACTTTAGTGATGCAACCTTTTGGTTGCCTTAGACTATCATCAGCCATCCTAAGAAGTGTGGAGCCGTCTTTTTGGATTTCTAGACCTAGCCTCTCCATCAAGTCTGAACTCATGATATTGACGGAGGATTCAATGTCCACGATAGCATGCTCCTCTAATATTCCATCCATGTATGCTAGACCCTGAGACAATGCTTTTCAGCATGATCGAACCAATCTTCTTCCACTCGTGCTATGCCCAAGGGTTCTACAATATATCCAATACACATGATTTTCTTGAATTCATTACGTACTCTTGGAGACAGTCTAATCAATGGCAGGAGATTCGCGTCCGGTTTAACTTCGCAAAGAGAACTTGCTAAATCAAAGTCGTGATAGTTAGCCAAAGTTCTCTTCTCTCGCCAAACCAGTCTCTCCTTTGGTCTTTGGACCGGCTTTGATACCTCTTTTTTAACTTTTGCATTCTTTCTTAGCAATTTTATCCTTCTCGGGATCAAGTTTACTATCAACAGGCCTTAGAGTTCCACATTTCATATCAGGATTCTAAACTTGCTTTTCCCTAGCATCTTGCTTAGGGTTTTCCTCGACAAGTTTTACATGTCCTTTGTCACCCTCTCTAGTCTTTTGACCTCTTGTTATGGCTCGTAGATTAGAAGTTTCGGCGTCATTGACACGTACGGCCTCAATAAGACTGACTCCACTACCATGAGGCAACTCCTCTACAATAGCCTTTCCTCTTTGCAGTATTTGTCTTGGTCCCTCATCTTGCTGGAGATTATTCCCTTGTGCGCGATGATTGACTGGACCTGGTAGTTTATTTCCTTGTTGGAGAGAACTGATCTTACTCCAACAGGTAGCAGCTAAGTGGCTAGACTTTTTGCAAATATCGCATTTGACATTCGGACAATTCCTAGGGAAATGTTGGCCACCATACCACGTACAGCTGAATCTTGAGGGGGCACCCTCTTCAGGGTGTCGACTCTCTATCAAATTTTGCTGCTGCTTAAGAAAATTGACGTCCACAACTATTTGTCTATATTGTTCGCTAATCATGTCAGTATAGTGCTTCATCATATCCTTGACTTCACCAAGGACATTTGAGGCACTTGACTCATAGCTGCGATCGTTTGTCTGTTGTCCCATCGGCCTAATCACTTGATTGGGAATTGGCTGTTGACTTACTGGGACAACATTAGGATTCATTGTTTGGCCTCCACCATTTAGTGGGTCCATTTGACTAGCCATAGGCATAGTCAGACTAGGATGAGCTGGTAACATAGGCAAATTTGGCATGATACTCCCTCTTCCATTCGCATTTGACATGGGGTCCCCTTGACTCCCATTGCTCAGTGCCAAATTATTACCATTCGAATTTATCCTTGTTGCATAAGCTGCTTGCAAGCGCGACTCTACTCCTTCTGCTTGGGTAATAGCAGTGTCAATGTCGGCCAAAGTGACACTACTTAGCTGCACCTTGATGTTGAAATCTAATCCATGTAGGAAGTATTGCAACTGTGCAGCTGGTGGAATGGGAATATAAGTATTAAGTTTGCGAAGAACTTGCTTTAGTTTCTTGGCATAGGCTTGGACATTCTCATTTGGCTCTTGGCGTGTTACATTTAAGACACGCAACCAATACTGTCCACCCCTCTTAGGGGCAAACTCTCTACGGAAGGCCGTGAAGAATTGGTCAATGCTAGTTATGGTTCCGGCCTCTAGACCGTGATATCATACTGCTGCCCTTTCTTTTAATGTCATATTGAAGAACATCATTAAGTGTCCTTCGTCTTGGATTCGATAGTTGAACATGAGTGTTTGAAACTCATTAATATGGAGTTCTCCATCTTTTTCTGCTAACCCATGGAAGATGGGCAAAGGTGCTCCTAATGCCGGTAAATCTAGTGTCCCTGTTGGAATTGTGATGGGTTGTGCCATGGCTACAACCGGATTGACAATAGGAGTTTGTGTAGGTAAAACTACATTCGCACTTAAAGTGGGTTGATTGATTTGAAGAGGGGAAGTATTAAGATTTCCTCTTGCACTCAAAGGGCTGCTTGTGACACTTAGGTTATTAGAACCACTGACTCTGCTCAAGCCTCATACACTCCTTCATCAAGTCAAAGGCTGCTTGTTGATTACTCCCCCATGTGCAATTTTCTTCTTCTTTTGTTAGTTGGGATAGTGGGGCCGTGACCATATTATAATGCTTTACAAATCTTCTATAGAATATAGTGAACCTCAACTAAGGGCATTGGATATTTGTTCTTGATGGTGATCTTGTTAAGTGCCTTATAGTCTATGCATAATTTAAGTTCACCATCCTTCTTGACAAACAATACTAGGGTTCCAAATGGAGACTCGTTTGGTCAGATAAAGCCTTGTTTTTCCAATTCATGTAGTTGCTTCTTTAATTCCATTAGTTCAGTGTGATTCGTTTGGTATGGGCCCCTAGTTGATGGGATGGCCCCTAGGATCAACTCGATCTTGTGGTCTGTATCTCTTTTGGGGGGTAAGCCTTTGGGTAGTTCTGCGGGCATCACATGCATGTTCCTTAATAATTCTTCTACTTCTTTGTTGCCAATTTGTAGTTTTGGACTTTGGATACCTCTTTCTCCATGTATTGGAGCTTGTAGAAGTACACCATGTCTCCTTGCTTCATTGACTTCTTCACCTATTTTGCGTTGTAGGTCATGATGCGACGTCTAATATTTGTGACGGGCTGTGGTGTTGGTTGAATTGGAGCTCTTGGGTTGCTAGGTCTTGACTTTGTGGCTTGGCAAGAGACTCCTAGCTTGCTATCCTTTATTTGGTCTTTGATTGGCATTCTGCCTGGGCGTTGTATTCTTCCACATGGCACTTGTATACCTTCTCCTTGCATATCTAGCAACATCTCATTGACTCCCTTATCAAACATTGCAATTGTATACTTGTCATAGAACCCAAGGTCCAAAATGATTTCAAAGTTATCAACTTATCCATAGGTTACATTAGAAAATTGAGAATGGCCTTCCATTTTTTGCTTTCACTTGCACTACAAAAATTTGTTTCACTTTCCTTGTTCTCCTTGCATGAAAGTTACTCTTAATCCTTCTAGCGCCTTGGGCAATTTTATTCCATGCTTTATTGCACACTCTGGTGGAATAAAATTGTGAGTCCCTCATGTATCCACTATGATTGGTTGATTCCCTTCACTAACTCTTCCCTTGAAGCATAGGTGGTGCACAGTTGCTACTCGTGCCACCATGCATTGGGGTTGTATACTCACTATTTCCACTCTTGGGTAATCTAGGCTCTCCTTACTTCCTTCCATTGGGAATCTCTTGAAGGCGCAAGGGTTGTGACTCCTCTCCATAAGCGCTTGGGACTGTTACTCTTGATCTACTTGTGGATGCTTGGTCTTCCATGGGATATCTATTTCGGTAGTATAGTCTCCCACACTTGAAACGTCTAACTCTTGAGATTAGGGTTGGGGGTCTCCACCATGATGCATTTGACCTTGTTGACCTGTAAGATGTGCTTAGAGCTGGTTTGTAGTGATTGTTTCCCTACCTTCCAAATGCTCCCCTTGGTACCTAGGTGGTCTGTGATGTAGTTGGGGTCATTGTTGAGATCAGACTTCTAATTTTTGAGGTTGGTCCTCTTGGGGGGGTTGGTCTTGTGGTCCAAGAGTTGGTGGCGAGGTTGTCGTTGAATCTTGCTTGGCTCCCTTGGGCAATCCTCCTTCCTTCCAAATCCACGAGTCTTTCAACCATCCTCATGGCCTTAGCCAGACTTATTGGTTCTTGTCTCTCTACATCTCTTCTAGTCCACTTTTACCTGTTGAATAGGACTCCAAGCAATTTTGTGTTTATGTCTATGTTTGGGAGTTGCAACATCAATTGCTTATATTTGCTAACATATTTCTTCATCTTTCCTTGTATTGGTTTGAGATTTCTCTATTGGTCAGTGACCTTGAATTTTTCCATCTTTGGGATGAAGTAATCCTTAAGCTCCTCCTGTAATTCCTCCAACATGAAGATGGTATGGCTTTGCTTTTCCTTCAACATGTACCAACTAGCTACATCCTCTTCGAGATATATGGCTACCACTTCTCCCTTCCATTCTTCAACGATCCTGGCATACTTCAAGCACCTGTCTATGCTTGTGATCCACTTCTTCAAAACTAGCCCATTTCTCTCTCCCTTGTACTTGATGGATTGGGGCATCTTAAACTTTCCATAGTCATCTCTTGAACTCTCACTCTCCTCTCCATCATTGGTGCCTTGTCTCTCATCTTTCTTCTTGTTCTTTTTGTCTCCTACTTTAGATTCCTTCTCTTTGTCCTTTTGTGTCTCTTGAGACGTCCTAGATGCTTTTTCCATAGCTAGCCTATCTTCCAATCTATCTATCTCCTCTTGTAGTTTGTGTCTCTTCTCCTCCTCTTGTTGTTGTTTCATCCACTCCTTGCACCCTTGCTTTGATTCAAATTTTCTTCTCCTTTTCTCCTCTTTTTCAGTCATTTGTATACTTTTCCAAATTGAATCTAACAAGCTTGACATGCCTTCTATGTCACAACTCTATAGAAACAGAATTTGTATCCTTTTTCATTAATTTGGACCATTTCTCGATTTGTGCGTATCATCCTTGCGTAGGGGCCATGCGAATCTTGTCTGTATCGTTCCAATTTTATCAGATGTCTGACCATGCTGAGACATGGGAAATGGAGCACAATGGCAACAAATCATTCCAAAAGAATGATAAGAAGAGAGTAGCTGATGATGAGGAGTATTCAGCCCCAAATGAAGGACAAAAACAGCAGCAAAAGCAGCCATCAAATCAAAAGAAGATGAAGCCCTATGCACCTCCTAATGCTCCTCAATTTCCCTCCAATCTATACCACAAGCAAAGCAACTTTCCAAAGAAGAAAAGCAGTGCTTCATGAAAGAAGGGAAGTGCTTTAAATGTGGACAAAAAGGCCACATAGCGAAGCAATGTCCAAACAATGACAAAGCAAGGTTTCTGACAAGAAGCCTAAGTCGCTAGTGAAAATCAATGCTATTAGTGATGTAGTTGCAAACACAACTCACACTCCAGAGATGCGCAAATTATTAAAAGCTTGGGGACAGTTGCAAGGTAAGCAAGCACTATTCTTGATAGATCTTGGGGCGAATGAAAATGTCATTTCCTTGCAATTAGCTAAAGAGCTTGGATTAAAGAATGAAGAGATGGACACTCCGGCAGAAGTTCGCCAAGCTTTAAATGCCGATGAAGGTGACACAGTGAAGATTGTGACACTCTACATTGGCAAGCTCAAGTTTCAAATTCAAGGCTACAGTGACAAAGATACCTTCTGTATTGGAGACCTTGATGGTTGCGATGTGATTCTTTGCATGCCCTGGAATCATAGAGTAGATTCAACCATCTTCTCTCAGAAAAAGAATGTAGAACTCACCAACAAAGGCAAGAAGTACGAGATCCAAGCTGGAGTTTCTGGAGACACCATACCTATGGTAAGTCATATGCAAGTCTCTAGAGCAATTAAGGATTGTGTTGTTGTTTGCTTTACGTCACTGATGTAAAAGATAATATGAATGCTGAAAACCAAGAGCGACTTCAGCTCTTGGAAAAGTATAAAGATTGTTTTTTCGGAAGATCTTCCTTATTAGCTTTCCCTAGAAAGGCCAGAAGACCATCATATTGATATTATTCCGGGCAGTTCTCCTCCTAATATAGCACCATACCGTGTGAGCCGTCCTCAACAAGAAGAAATCAGAAAGCAAGTCGAAGACCTACTCAACCTTAGGCTAATTAGGCCAAGTAGCTCACCATTTTGTTCACCGGTTCTTCTTGTTCAAAAGAAAGATGGCACATTCAGGATGTGCATTGATTATTGAGTCCTCAACAAAATCACTGTGTAGAATCGGTTTCCTATTCCCAGCATTGACGACATTTTGGATCGTCTAGGAGGCTCAAAGGTTTTCAGCCGCATTGATCTAAAGAGTGGTTATCATCAAATTAGGGTAATACCACAAGATGTACATAAAACTGCTTTCCGCACTTCATACGGTCTTTATGAATTCTCGGTGGTTCCTTTCGGATTAACCAATGCACCAGCCACCTTTAATTGAATGATGGAGCGTATCTTTAGAGAGCATTGACAATATGTTGGTACATTCTTTGATGATATTCTTGTCTTTAGCAAGAATGAAGAGGAGTATCATCAGCACTTGGAGATTGTTCTACAATTACTTCAACAAAATCAACTCTTGGTAAATGGTAAAAAGAGTGAATTTTTCATGCATAAAATAAATTACCTTGGGCATGTTATCTCTTCTGAAGGGATTTAGATGGATCCTGAAAAGATCAAGACAATCCAAGAATGGATAGGCCTCATCTTCATGATGTACATGAGGTGCGATCGTTGTCAGAGTGCAGCGGTGCGGAAGCGTAGGACTGAGAGAGAGAGAACGTAGAGAGAGAAGGGAGAGAAAGAGACAGTGTACACTGAAGATCTGCTGTATAAAGAATGCTGAATACAAAGATATACACGGGCGCAGTGCGCTGGACTGCGTGTCTCCACCTCGACGATGCGACCTGCTGTCCACCTCGAAGTCTGCTGCAGTCTGCACTGTCTGCTGTCTGAAATCTGCGAACAGAGACAGAGATCTGCACGGCACCGGTCTGTAATCTGCGACAGAGAATGATCGGAAGACTGCTGGAGACCTCAGGTATAAATAGCCGAAATCTGCCCAAAGAATAGGACAGGTCGGCTGCATTAAATGCAGCCGACTGGGCTGCAGGCAGTCGGACTGCCACGTGGCAGTCCGACTGCACAGTCCGACTGTGCAGCCCTGGCTATGATCTCTCTAACACCCCCTCTCAGAGCCTGGGCAGGGCAGAAGCCTGAGGGATCTGGAATGTTGCCGAAGTAGAGCCTGAGGAAGCGCCTTCGTAAACAAATCCGCAAGATTGTCCTCCGTCTTGCAATACTCCACAGTGATGGTCTCATCCAGAAGCTTTTCTTGGATGAAGTGGTACTGGATCTCAATGTGCTTCGTCCGGGCATGAAAAACAGGGTTCCTTGCCAAGGCAATGCAACTCTCATTGTCACATCGCAGCAATGTAGGACGAGTCTGGGGGCACCCAAGCTCCTCCAACAATCTCCGAAGCCACACAACCTCGCATGTGGTGGAAGATGCGGCCCGATATTCCGCCTCAGTAGACGAAAGGGCTACCGTGGGCTGCTTCTTGCTACTCCATGAAATAACTCCTGCACCCAAAGTAAAGCAGTAACCTGTTGTAGACCGCCTGTGGTCCACGTCACCGGCCCAATCCGAGTCGCTCCAACTTGCAAGTACAAGATCTGACCCATCTGTCCCTGCGGGGTAATGAATCCCCAAATCAGACGTCCCCCTCAGATACCGAAGTATCCTCTGAGCAGCCTGCCAATGCACCATCTTAGGTTCACTCATGAACCCTGCCAAGAGCCCAACATCAAAACATAGATCAACCCTGGTGTTGAGAAGCCAAATCAAAGACCCTATCAACTGTCGATAGCGGGAAGCATCCGCCAAAGGAGAAGCTGAGTGGGAAGTGGCCTTCCAGTTCGGATCCATAGGAGTAGAGAGGGCCCGACAATCTTCCATCTCAAAAGACACCAAGAGCTCCTGTACATGTCTCTGTTGGGAGAGAAAAATCCCCCTCTGAGACCCTCTGAGACTGAAAAATCTCATGTCCTAAAAAGAAATGGAGTAGCTCCAAATCCGTCATCTCGAACGTCCGATGTAAAGCTGACTTTGTCTCCTGGACCTGTTGTGCATCATCACCTGTGACAATCAAATCATCAACATATAATACAAACAACACACAACCTTCCCCGGAAGTGTGAACATACAGCTGCGGATTGGCCTTGGACCGCCGATATCCCAACTGAGTCTGGAGGAACGAATCAATCTTCTCGTTCCAAGCTCGCGGGGCCTGCTTGAGACCATACAGGGCCTTCTTCAACCTGTAGACTTTCCCGTCCGAAGAACCAAAGCCAGGAGGCTGCTCAACGTAGATCTCCTCCTTCAAATCACCATTCAGGAAGGCCGACTTCACATCCAGCTGATAAACAGGCCATCTCCTATGGCCAGCCAAAGCAAGAACAGCTCTAATGGTTGCCATATGAGCTGTAGGGGCAAAGGTGTCATGACAGTCAATCCCTGGGCGCTGGGCAAAACCCTTAGCAACAAGGCGAGCCTTGTGCTTATCCAAAGTACCATCACTGAGATATTTGGTCTTGAAGACCCACTTGACTCCAATCACCTTCTTCTTCGGGGGGCGTGGCACAAGTGACCAAGTGCCATTCCTCTCAATAGCCTCCAACTCAGCTTCCATAGCTTTCTTCCATGGGGCGGACTGTAAAGCCTCCTTCACGGAGGTGGGCTCTCGATCCTGCATAACTCGGGACATCAAACAATAATTGGAGCACACAAGCTCCGAAGAATGCGCCTGGTGCCTCCGTGACCGCCGCGGACCATCCTGCGGTCCCCACTCCTCAGGAACCCCCTCGATCCCTGAATCACGGAGTGTGTCACGGGCCTAGCGAGGCGAACCTCCCCTCGTCGTTCTCCATCAGTAGAAGACTCTGGAATGTCCACCGGTGGTAACTCCTCAGAAGGATCCGGTGGAACAGTAGACTCTGTGTCAGAAACAGAATCATAATCAAACGGCACAGGCTTCAGTGGAACTGTAGAAGGAGCCAAACTCTCCCCTGGATCTCCAAGAACGGGATGCTCCTCACCCGTTGAAGAAGCCGGAACCTCCACAAACCGCACATCACGGCTAGTATATACATTCCGCTTGACGGGATCATAGAGTCGGTAGCCTTGGGACTGGGAGCTATAGCCAACAAATACCTGTTTGCGGGAAGCCGCTTCGAATTTGTCACGGTGAGCTTTGGGAATGTGAACATAGGCATCACACCCAAAGACCCGAAAGTAAAAAACATCTGGCTTCGACCCAAAATACGCCTCAAATGGAGTCATTCCTTCCACGGCCGAAGTAGGAGATTGATTAAGAATGTGGACTGCAGTAGCCACAGCCTCGGCCCACAGAACCTGGGGGGTCTGTCGGTGCTCCATCATGGTGCGCGCCATCTCGATCACACTGCGGTTCTTCCGTTCGAGAATACCATTTTCTTGTGGAGTATTCGTATTGGCAAACTCCTGGTGAATTCCTCTATCTGCACAAAACCGAGCAAATTCATTAGAGACAAATTCACCTCCCTTGTCGGATCGCAAGGTCTTCAACTTCCGGCCTGATCGGTTCTCCTCAAAGAGAAGCCAATCCTTGAAGTGCGAGAAAGCTTCTGATTTTAGTGCCAAAAAGTAGGCCCATGTCATCCTGCTATAGGCATCCACGATCAGCATGAAGTACGAGCTCCCACGCAGGGACTCATTCCTCATAGGGCCACATAGATCCGTAGATACTAACTCCATCGGTGAAGTAGACCGCCGCGAAGCGGTGTGGGGAATGGCATCCCTATGCTGCTTCCCCCTTATGCAGGAGACACATGGCGGCTGGCTCACCACTATATCCGGCAACCCTCGAACAAGCTGTCCCCGTGACGCCTTCCGAAGATAGTCATAGTTCAGGTGACCAAACCTAGCATGCCATAATTCAGACTGTGACTGTGAGGTAAGAAGAAGAGTGGAGAGGGCAGTGGAAGACTTCAGTTTGTAAATGCCGTTCTCCTCATATCCAGATGATAGAACCTTCCTCGATTCACGATCAAGGACTCGCACTGTAGAACTGTCAAACTCCACCAGAAGACCAAGAGAACAAATCTTATGGACTGAAAGGAGATGGTACCCCAAGCCTGGTACATGCAAAACCTCTGAAGTATGGGTGCCACCTCGTCCATTCGGAATAAGCTGCATCTTACCCCGACGTGCAATAGAAACTGAAGAGCTGTCTCCAATGAGAACCTGCCCACGCGAAGTTCGCAGCTGGGCAACACCATCTGATGAAGGAGTCATGTGCCGTGAGGCACCACTATCAATAATCCACTCTCGAGATTGGGAAGCCGCCATCGCAGCATCAGAAGCATTCGGTGAAGCGTCCTCAATGACAACTAAGTGTAGAAATGCAGTTGATGAGGGTGCAGCCACCGCTCCAGAATCCTTGGTTTCCTTCTTCTTGGTGTCCTTCGAGTCTTTGTCAGGGCAATTCTTCTTCCAATGGCCAGTCTTTCCACAAATATGGCATGTGGAGTCTTTGTCCTTGTCCTTCTCCTTGTCCTTCTTGGACTTGTTATCCCCCTTCTTCTTCTTTTGGTCCTTCCCCTTCTTCTGAGAGGCTTGACCTGTCAACGCCTCCGTCTTGGAAGCATTCTGTCCCTTTAACTGTTCCTCTTGGTCCAAGACCATAGGAACCAACTCCTCCCACCGAAGAGTAGACTCTTGCCCCGAAGCAATAAGGGCAGAGTAAAATGTACTGAATCGTGGCGGCAACTGGGACAAGAGTGTAATCGCCATGTCTTCGGAGGAGATCGGCTTCCCCACATTCTGAACCTGCATCTGTAGCTGCCTTAGCTTGTTAATGTGTTCCCTTAGCGAAGAAGACTTATTGACGGACAAGGTCCGCATCTGAACCTCCAAAGAAACCCTCTTCATCAGGGTCATCCGATTGTACATTTGATCAAGCTCCAGCCATATCTCACGAGCCACCGTCAAGTGCTCGATGTGAGCGATCACGGCTGTAGTGCATGATAGAAAGAGAAAGGATCGAATCCTGGCATTCAGTTTGTCCCAATGAGACTGGGCCCTGGCCAACTCCGCACGAGCATCGGAAGAGAGTTTGGACTCATCTCTTACCGAAGGCCGGTCAATATCTTCCTGTACCAACTCCGCCAAATCATAGGACTCCAGAATGGCCAACATCATAACGCGCCAAATGCGGTAGTTGTCGCCGTCGAGCTTCTGATCTGTAGGAAGAGCCGGTAGGACAGGCACCTTCCGGTCCATAATCGCCTGGAACTCCAGGTCCATCTCTGTAGACATCTTCACCTGCAATGCCTTCTCAAACGGAAAAGCAGCCCCCTCTGACTGAGTAGACTCAGCCTGCTAAGGCTCTTCAGCGTCCTAAAGCTTCTTCACCCGCCGGAGGCGATGAAAAAACAAAACCTGCACTTTTAGGTTGAAAACTCAAACTTTCTCCGCGTCAAACAGCAGTAAACAGCAGCAAATCCACCACCTGTACTCCTTTCCTGTGCGCCCACACTCGTTTCAGCCTTGTTTCAAGGCGCAGCCCTCCTGTCTGCCCTTAAACGCAAAAAACGCAAATTTGTGTCGCGATGGAAACTCCACTTCAGGTTGATTCTGCACTCAGTCAGCCCTCAAACACTGCTCTGATACCATGTCAGAGTGCAGCGGTGCGGAAGCGTAGGACTGAGAGAGAGAGAACGCAGAGAGAGAAGGGAGAGAAAGAGACAGTGTACACAGAAGATCTGCTGTATAAAGAATGCTGAATACAAAGATATACACGGGCGCAGTGCGCTGGACTGCGTGTCTCCACCTCGACGATGCGACCTGTTGTCCACCTCGAAGTCTGCTGCAGTCTGCACTGTCTGCTGCTGAAATCTGCGAACAGAGACAGAGATCTGCACGGCACCGGTCTGTAATCTGCGACAGAGAATGATCGGAAGACTGCTGGAGACCTCAGGTATAAATAGCCGAAATCTGCCCAAAGAATAGGACAGGTCGGCTGCATTAAATGCAGCCGACTGGGCTGCAGGCAGTCGGACTGCCACGTGGCAGTCCGACTGCACAGTCCGACTGTGCAGCCCTGGTGCAGCCCTGGCTATGATCTCTCTAACAATCGTTTCTTGGCTTATGCTCTCATTACCGCCGCTTCATCAAGCATTTTGCACATATGGCTTCTCCACTTCATGACCTTACAAAGGAGAAGACCTCTTTCCAATGGAAGGAAAAAGATAAGGCAGCCTTCACAAGGTTGAAAACAGCTCTTACTTTTGGACCTATTCTTATCATTCCAGATTTGGTAAAACCATTTGTGGTGGAAGCAGATGCTTGCGGTGATTGTATTGGTGCAGTGCTAAATCAAGAAGGCCATGCCGTAGCCTTTGAAAGCCGCTGTCTAAATGATGTGGAGAAAAGGTACGACATTTATGAAAAGGAGCTCTTAGCAGTGGTTCATGCTTTGAAGATATGGAAACATTATCTTTTAGGCAATGAATTCCTTATTAAAACTGATCATCAGAGCTTGAAGTATTTCAAGACTCAAAAGCATTTGCAAGAGAAACATGCAAGATGGGAAAATTTCTTGTCTATGTTTCATTTTCAAATTATGTACACTCTAGGGAAACAAAATATAGTTGCTAATGCACTTTCTAGAGTGCCTCGCATTGCAACTATTACAGTGGCTCATCATGAAGATTTTCAAACGATGAAGAATACTTATGATGAAGATACTGATTTTGCAGCAATTTGGTCAAATTTACAGCAAGGAGGTTCTCATCCAGATTATTCCATCAAAGATGGATACCTTCTCATGAATAATCGCCTTTGTGTCACTCTTTTTGTTCAACAAAGGTGCTTAAAGAAAGTCATGAACCCCCTTATGCAGGGCATAGAGGGAGGGCAGCCACTCTAAGTGCAATTGAGCGCTACTTTTATTGGCCAACATTACGAAGAGATACACATAACTTCATCGAGGCTTGTCTAGTATGCCAAAAATCCAAGTATGATAGGCAGAAGACTCCAGGATTGTTGCAACCTCTTCCAGTGCCCAAAGATCCATGGGAATCTATCACAATGGATTTCATCTCAGATTACATGGTATGCCTTTTGAGATCATTTCAGATAGAGACTCCAAATTCACAAGTAACTTTTGGTGTGCTTTATTTAAGAATTTGGGAACCACTTTAAAGTTCTCCTCAGCTTTTCATCCTCAAACTGACGGCCAAACAGAGGTGATGAATCTCACTCTTTTGGATATGTTGAAAGCTTATGTTAGTGAATATAAGTCACAATTGGCGAAATATCTTCCATTATTGGAGTTTGCTTACAACAATACAGTGCACTCATTCACAGGGAAAGCTCCA
Organism: Lygodium microphyllum; assembly: GCF_053477565.2. NCBI lineage: Eukaryota > Viridiplantae > Streptophyta > Polypodiopsida > Schizaeales > Lygodiaceae > Lygodium > Lygodium microphyllum. The sequence goes on along the minus strand of NC_141156.1, from coordinate 137,481,339 downwards.
AATGAAATAGTACATGGTAAAGTGATTCCTCCTCCATTTATTCGCACTAAAGATAAGATTTTTGCTGCTGATGAGTTTGCTTCAGATTTAAAAACAGCAATGGATCAAGTTCAAGCCACTATTAAAGTTGCCCAAGAGTGACAAAAGAAGCAAGTAGATAAATGAAGAAGACCTTTGGCTTTTGAAAAAGGTCAATATGTCTTGCTAAAGTTTGATAAAAGTAGGCTCAAACAAGGTTCCAGTCAAAATTCATCTTTTCCAAAGCTCTCCAGTAGATACTTTGGACCCTTCAAAGTGATTGAGAAAATAATGAAGTTTCTTATCGACTTGAGCTTCCTGCTCATTGGAAAATACACAATGTTGTTTATGTAAGTTTGCTAAAACCTTACATAGGACCAGAACCAAAGGAACCCATTACTGAAGTTCCCCTCGGAAGTTGAAGAAACAGAGCAACTCTTGGAACCTGAACAGATTTTGTTTCACAAGGATCGAACCACGAGAAGTGGCCTTGTGACACAAAAATTCTTACTAAATTTCAAGAATCTACCCACAACAGATGCACAGTGGGTAAATGAAAAATTCATGAAGGATTACCCAGACATTCTTCAGCCATATCAAGAAGCTTTTCAGCTGACGACAGCTGAATAAAAGCCAGAGGGCTGTTACAACTCTATAGAAACAGAATTTATATTCTTTTTCATTAATTTGTCTATATAATGATTTATTAAATTAGTTTCCTTTGCACTAATTAGATATAAAGAAAAGTGCATTGGAGCTGACCACTGATGAGTGGTCACAGGTTATAGTGGACCCATGCGGTGGGTTAGAGAAAAGATAGTTCACACTTCCACCTATATGGCCCGATTGGGCGCCTGTGACCAGAACTCATGCATATCAAGGTTAGACTCGCACACAGAAAGGATTGATGCCTTGAAGTGTGGGCTAGATCCGCCAGAACAGACAGTTACAATCAACAAGATGGCATGATCATGAAATGCTTGTACAATGTGCATGTGTGGGCTGAAAGCTTGAAATGCACATTTCTTTGCATAGGAAAGTCACATGAAGATTCTGATACCGTTTTTGCGATGTACACGGAAAAAGCTTTCATATGACACCCATATTGGGGGGTCCCTAAATTTTAGGAGGTCCCTAAGTTTTAGGAGCCTCGAATTAGCCTAAAAATGCTAGTCCTAAAAAATAGGGATGTCATTCTAAAAATAGTAAATTCTGTACTCTGACTGTGCTTACTAAATTTGGCTGTTTCTATTCTTGACAGTATTCAGCCCAAAAAGGAAGGCCATAGAGAAGAGAAAAGTGTCAAGACACTTGTCACACAAGTTTCCAAGTGTTCCACCACTCGTCACATCTCATGACATGTGGCTGGACACTTGTCTTGTGCTACTCCACTTTCCCCTTTTGTACTATACTCTTCCCTCTCCTATAAATAAGAGCTCGTTTTTCTTCATTCAGCATCATTTTTCTTTGCTATAAACTCATGTACAGCACCCACAGCTAGCCAGAAACTGGCCCCATCCATCCCCATCATCATCCCCCACTTCTCCATTATCAAATTACTCCATATTTCCTCTTCTATCACTGCTGTTTTACAGGACAGCAAGCCTGTAAATTCATTACAGCATCTCCTTCTCGAGCTCTTTCTTACATTTTAGCAACAAGAAGCAAGCCCTATCCATGTACTGTTGATCAACGATGGAGAAATGCTGATTTCCCCTCTTTCTTCTCTCATACTGTAAAGAAATCAGTTCTTATCATTGCATAATAGATAATGCATGTGTGTTTGTACATCTTTGCATGATCTTGTGAGAGTGAGAATTACTTCTCCTCACTCTCAGGTTGATTGTAACTAAGCTCTTCCCTAAGGGACTTGGGTTGAGCAGAAATACATTCCTTCGGGGGGGGGGGGGGGGGGGGTTTTGGCCATTTTCAACCCTCAATCTTGTCTCCATTACTTTTACATTTTCATGGCTGTAATTTTGTGAGTAATTTTCATTTTCAGCTTTAAGTGTTAATTCTCTTTTATATTAAATCTCGAAAACAAGCGAATATCATAATTGTTAAGCATACTATGTTGTTTGGGGCGATTACAGTGGCATTTCAAGCTTTCAGCCCACACATGCACATTGTACAAGCATTTCATGATCAAGGCTTCTTGTTGATTGTAACTGTCTGTTTTGGTGGATCTAGCCCACACTTCAAGGCATCAATCCTTTCTGTGTGCGAGTTTAACCTTGATATGTGTGAGTTCTGGTCACAGGCGCCCAATCGGGCCATATAGATGGAAGTGTGAACTATCTTTTCTCTAACCCACTGCGTGGGTCCACCATAACTTGTGACCACTCGTCAATGGCCAGCTCCAATGTACTTTTCTTTATATCTAATTAGTGCAAATGAAACAAATTTAATAAATCATTATATAGACAAATTAATGAAAAAGGATACAAATTCTATTTCTATAGAGTTGTGACACTCTGATTGTCTCTCTAATTTGTCCACTTTCTCTTCTTGGGCTTCTCTCCATCTTTGCTTTTAACTCTTTTTCCTCTCTTCAACTACCATAGGTGGGATGGGTGCATTCTCTTCATGGTCCTCCATGTTGTGGTGGGAAGTCGCATCTCTCGAGGTGGTATCTTGTGGGGGAGCCACACCTCGGCTCAAGGGTTGTCATTGTGTTTCGCCTTTGGGTGGTAGTTGGGTTGTGGGGAAGTTGCATTACGTCTTTAGGTGGTAACCCGCAGTGGGATCGTCGCATTGTGGGGTGTTACGCTGGGGCATCGTGACGGGGGTTGATACGACGTGGGGCAACACAATGTGGGTTGTTTCAATGTGGAGCATTACGACGTGGATCAGCATAGTACGATTTCTTTGGGGCATTGGATCTTCTCTCGTGCTTCCGTGAGTACTCCTCAACTCCAAGCAAGAGTTGCTCTGATACGGAGTGTAATGTACTTGCACTCAATCACTCACTCAACACAGCGCAGAAAGATAACACAATATGTGAAAGCAAGGTATACTATTTTATTATTCAATGAAAGAAATGGTACAACATAGACACATTCCAAGAGTACACCACAGTTGCCAAGAAACTTGTTTCATAAGGTTAGGAAACCCGTTTCATACCTAGGCGTTTCATAAACACATGAAACACCCATTTTAAACTTTCACAAATGCCATATCCTAAATGTCTTGGGACTTTTGTAATCATCCTTTATCATGGATTGACTAAACACGTTAACATGGATCTTGGCATTGATTGTTAGAGTTTTGTTTTGAGTTATTATCCATGATGATTGCACATATTGATGGCTCCCTTTACAAGTAAAGTTGATGTTGGGCATGGATAGTGGAGCATGATTCATGCAAATATTGATGCTATGTTGAATGTTCATTTTGATGGTATAGAATAATAAATAATGTAAATCAGTGTTTTCTATGTCACATGAGTCATACTATATATGTATATAAAACTTTCATATTCTTTTATATCTCGAATGAAACCTATTTCTAACATTTTTATGAAACTTGTATGAAACGGAACTCGTTTCACACCTCCCGTTTCAGAAACCCTTGGCAACTATGGACTACATGCTTGTGATGCCACACATGTGCGGGTTCACCAATAACAAGGCTCAGAGTTCCGCACATCAACACATCAACAAACACCCCCCCCTTCCCCCCCCAAGCTTAATCCACACACTCGAATGGCCACAAAGGGGGGTAGGGATGCCCTCCCTCAACATATTAGCCATGAAACAACATAGGCATCTCCTATGGACACCAAAGGTAATCCACGAGCCAAGTAGACGATAGAGCTTGATCACAATTGGGATCCTCCTCCTTGGGCCACCCACCAAGGAGGGTTCACCTAAGTGTTCAAGAGATAGGAGTCTTGACTGCATGAACACTCCATGTGAATGTAGGTGCCCCTATTGGTGATGCACCGTGGGGCTTGAACTCGCAATCTCTAGGTTATGAATCACAAAGCTTTACCACTAGATCGTCACTTTGGGGATTGTAACTCCCTCTGTTGGTTTCACATTTGCAAGTTGGTGTTCTTTTCTCTAATTTTGAATTCTTGGTATGACAGCCCTGACTACTTGTGTATGTTATCTACATACAGGATGAAGCTAATAATTGGCTTGATAATTCCAGCCTTTAAACCAAGTCAACCATACTCTTCATCCTGCTTCTGTATTTTTTGACATGGCTTTGTCAAAGGCAAGATGATGTGCACAATCAAAGCAACATTCGAGATTGGTTCTTGGCACACAACGGAATGTCAGAAGTTTATCATGAAACTTCCATTCCAGAACTATGGGCACACTGAATCCAGACAATAGAATAGGCAAATATACCTACTGTTCTTCATGGTGTAATGCCATTCATCTCTGAGCCTGAAATCCTAACTCATCCAACTCTATAAACTCCAGTATATAATTTAAGATGTTTGTGCTGAATATTGATGTGATTGAAGCTTTTTTTTTTGTGCATGTATATTAGGTTCTTCCAGCGGGAGTAGTACATTTGTGCATCCCAAGGTTTGGAGACCACTTCACATGGAGCAAAATAACAACCTGCATTCATAATGTGGTTGTTGGAAAGTTATGGATTGACAACTATGGGGAACTCACCATAAAAAACCATTCAACTGGTGAATTTAGTCGTATTCGATTTCAGAAAGCCAGCAGCAGAGAACAGGGATGTCTTACTGGAAAGGTGGGGGAACATATGTTGGTAATGTGGTTGAAATTTATTGGAGGGGAGTGATGCTGCTGCTTGAGCTGATGTTTTGGTTTTTGGGTCGCAGGTTTTTGACAAACAAGGGATTCCACAGTGTTCCATCTACGGTAATTACATGAAAGAAATATCAATAATTCCAGAACCATCTTGGAGTCGCAAAGAGGTGTATGGAAATGCCAAATGCTTGTGGAACTGCCCAGAACTTCCCGAGGATTATGAACAGCAATATTGTTTTTCTCGCTTCACCATTGGTCTTAATGGTATATTCAGTAATAGTAATCCTATTTCTTGGAGCTGCTGACAGTCAAAATTCTGTACCTTGCTTACCTCAGGCTGTTTAAATTTTGAATTTCTGAACATACTGATGTAAAACCTTCTCTTGGCAGAGTTGACGCCCAAATTGAGAGAGGTGTTACCACCGACAGATTCACGGTTACGACCAGATCTACGTGCTTTGGTATGTTTTGCAAGCAAACTTTGGGGCCAAAAGAGTTTCTTCTTTTTTCTTTTGGTGTGGGGGGTTGCGGTGCATGTATTCTTGTTATTTAGCATTTGTGGATTCTTTACATTCATGTGGATGCAGGAGGATGGAGACTTGGATAAAGCCACACCAGAAAAACTCCGCCTGGAAGAAAAGCAACGTGAAGCTCGGAAAAAGCGGAAAGAACTTGGACAAGAATGGACCTGCATGTGGTTTCAGCAAGTGAGTGAAGCCAACTTGTGTGGCAAGCTTCCTGACTGTTTCTTTGGATTTTCATTGCAAATTTATCTCAATAATTCAAGTCTTTGCAATTTCATCTAATCAACTGGATCCTCTCTTTCAGAGGGTTCCTGGTGTGTCACAGGTAAAGACGCCATCATTTGGTGATGAAGAGCCAACGTGGATCTATACAGGGAAGTATTGGGATGCACGTGAAAGGCAGGATTGGAGGAACTGTCCAGACATCATGTAGGCTGAAAGTGGAAGACGTACCGGATGCAAATAAAGAACCAAAGGATGAACTGGTTTGGCAAGTAGTAGAAGGGAAATGTAAAGCCCATATAATTTGTGTGTGTGTATATATATATATATATACCCTCATCTGCTGGAGTCCAAATCCAATGACCCTGGCATTGCCAAATTGTTGTACAATTCCATATCTGGAGATCTTTCTATTCTTTCATTCATGTTATGAGGAATACCATTCACATAGCATGTCAGTCCTCTATTCAGGACTTTGATGTGATGGATGTAGGCTTTTTCTGGCAACCTTCAGGCATTGCTTTCAGGTCATACTTGTTTATGGTATGGAGTATTGCATACTCAGGTTTGTCATGAGGCCCTCATGTGGCACTAACATTTTAACATCAAATTAATATCAAATATCCATTGAGTCCTTGAGGACTACATTCTTATCATGTTACACTTGTATTTCCCATACCTTCTGATTGTGCTACATTTGTACTTCTAATGAACTTCTTAGACTTTTGTGGTATGCATACTTCACTTTAATTGCAGTTTATCTGTGGAGAGAGAGAGAGAGAGAGAGAGAGAGGGAGAGAGAGAGAGAGAGAGATGGCGAACAGAATGTCGACAATGGCGGCTCCCTGTCCTGCGCGTCGCCCTGCCCTCCGCCTCCCTGCCCTGCGCACCTGACCCTTTCCCCCAACCGAACTGACGGATCGCGAGCCAGCGCGGAAGGTGCCGTTTCCCTGCTCGACGTCGCCCGTCTGCTGCCGTCTGCCCTGCCGTCTGCAGTCCCGTCGCCCTGTGTTACCTCGGACGCCTGCCTGCCCGTCGCCTGTTCCGTCGTCTGCTCCTGATGCCCCTCGCCTGTCACGTCGCTTGCCCCAGAGCCTGCCCCGCCGCCTGCACTGTCGCCTGTCTCTGAAGCCCCGTGGGCTCTGCGCCTGCGTTTCGCCTGCACTTCGTCCTTTGGCCCTGTGCGTTAGGGTTTCGGCTGCCGCCTGGCCCCTGCCCTGCGCCCCCGACTGTCCCCCTCTGCCATCGACTGCCCGCCCTGTGCTCCACCCTCCTGCCCCTGCACTGTTAGGGTTGTGCCCTGCCGCGCGCCCTCTTGGGACAGGTCGCGACTGCGGAGGACAAGGTTGCGTTTCCCGCTCTCCACCGCGCGTCAGTCCTCCTTCGAGATCCAATCGTGATACAAGATGGCTGGTCTGGATCTGGATTTCATAGACCAAACGGTGGCAGCACTTGGCCCGGATTTTGATACTGAGGAACCTGAGGATATGGTTCCGTGCATCGAAGAGATGCCCCCTGGTCCTGACATCCAGCCTGCGGGTAAACGTACCAAGCATACTTCGGAAGAGTCAGGGGTTCATGAGGATCATTCCTATGCCCAGGTTGCTTCGGATTCTGTGGACTCTTAGGATGTTGACTAGGAGGATTTGCTGGAATTTGCCAACACTTTGCTTGGCGATTATGTTTAACATAATCAGGAAGTCTTTTCTGACTCTGCACCTGACGATGTTCTGGAAGCCACTGTGGACCCAAAAACTGTCCTACGCTCCTTTTCAGTGTTTTATGATCGCGTTGTGATACACTTTTTCACTCGTCGAATCCCACTGCTTTCCCGTATTCGCCAGTGGCTGCACAATCTGCTACAAGGGGAATGTGCTGAAGAGATTTTTGTTGGGCCCCGAGGTTTTTTTGAGGTCCTGTTGAAATCTGAGACGCATCGTGCTGCTCTCCTGTCTAAACTGCCTTTGTTTTTTGATCGCCGGTTGGTTCATTTTGTTCCATGGCACCCAATGGCAGATTTTCAGCGTCTGCTGCAAGGTGAATGCCCTGTGTGGGTAGAAGTGGAAAATTGTCCGGCTGTTTATTGGCCACTATTGAAGGATGCTATGGCCGCTGTGGGCATTGTTCTGGTCCCTCCAATTCTCAGGGCTGTGAATCGCAACCGCTTGTGTATGTTATGGGACACTGCAAGGAAAAGGCCTGCTTGGTTACGTCTCAATTGCTCTGGCATGCATCCATTATACTTTCGTTTGAAATGGGGTAATTTTGCAGGACATTGCTTTTCTTGTGGACAATTGGGGCATTTTATGGCCGAATGCCCAGAGCAGCAACACACTTTAGATGTTGGCCATGTTGCGCCGCCCATGGAAGATATGGTGTGTGATGCTCCGTCGCTGGATACTATCCACCCGCCTCAAGTACTGGACAAAGGTAAACAACAGGTTTCGGGTTTGGATTCCCGTGCCACTGATTGGGTTGAAGTACGTGCAAAAAAAGGCAACAGGGTTGTTGCTGGCATGGAGAATACTGTGCCTACTACCTCACACGATTCCATGCGTACATATATGCGCAGGAAGGAAATGTTGTCTTCCGAGCGCTCTGCTCCTGCTATGGTTTCCTTTGCCCCCCGTCCTCAGCCCGCCAGGAAAATGTATTCGAATCGTCCAAAGGGTCCACTTGCTAAGCTGGCTTTTGATACCAGAGGCAACGTCATTACCCCGTGGGACCATCGTTATCCCCGTTCCAAACCCAAGCCAATAGATATGCCGTCTACTTCCAAATCTGGTTCTCAGAACTCTTTTGCGGTGTTGGCGGATTTCTTGGACGAGGGAGTCCTGGACATTCTCGCAGACAAAGTCAAATCGAGGTAAGCTGTGCCTCGTACTTGATTTTGTTTTGAATACACATGAAAATAGCCACGTGGAATGTGCGAGGAATTTGTTCTCGACACAAGCAACATGCCATGTGGACTGTATTGTATGAGAATCAGTGGGATGTCCTGTGCGCTGTTGAGCACAAGAGTCACGGAGAAGCCGGAAAAGTTGTGGATTGCCATGGCTTTCGTTTGTTCTATGCAGGGACATAGGCCATGCATTATTCGGGTGTGCTCATGATTGTACATGACAAATATCAGCCTGTTCTTATTAAAAATGATGTACATGGCCGCTTTCTGGTGATTGAAATTTTATTCGAAGGGGAGATCTTATGGTTACTTGGCCTCTATGCTCCGAATGATCCGTTATCTCGTCGGGAGCTTTGGCAGACTTTGCAGACCTCCTTGTCTTGGCAGACCGGGCTTCTTCATGGGGGATTTCAATATGTGTGTTGATTCTTCCCAGTCCACATCGGAGCATTCGGTAATGGATGCGCCGGAAAGTCGTATGTGGCATGAGTTGGCTCTTGCTGTTCTTAAGCAAGATCTCTGGTCCTGGCTACACCCGTCTTCTACAGGGTTTACTTTCCATTCTGCCCAGTATGCAACAACATGGTCGCGGTTGGACCGCATATATATCATGCAGAATGATGATTTTCTTCCCGAGATGCTCGAAATAAAAGTGTTGCAGCAAAATGCCTTGTCAGACCATTTCCCTCTGCAGCTTGAGCTGCTTGCACAACCCATTGCACCTTTCAAGCAATTTCTGGAGAGACTCCCTTTGCGTTTCAACTCGTCTTACTTGAAGCATGCAATCTTTTAGGGCTATATGCAACAATTAATTGACAGATTCTTCTTGGAATTCTCCTCTTAGGGCACTGTTTCATTTGAAAGATTGCTCTCTAATGTGCAGCGGGTTGCTCGGCAGTATGGGATCTATCATGCCTCTCTTTGTCGGCGGCGTCGACAGGCAGCGGAGGACCTGTTGGTTTTGGTTCGTTCTTTGCTGGTGGACACTCCGGATGATGCATTTCTGCTAGCACTGGCAATGCGGGTGGCTGAGCTTATTAAAGAGTTCCAGTTGAAATCGTATCAGCAGGCCAAATTGCAACATCTGACGGAGACTTTGCACGATAGTGCGTGTCAGATCCATAAGTTCTTTCGAGCTCTCCATGCCTCTCCTACTCGAGAGAATATGACCAGACTCGAGGATGCAGAAGGCCACCTTATCCTGGATCCGCACACTATTGTGCATATGTGCAGGAATTATTTCCGCGACCTTCTCGGTTCCACTACTCCACCTTCAGCCCAAATTACTCAGGCCCGTTCGGTTTTTTATGACCTGGTCCGCAATCAGCTTCCGCAGGACATGCAAGCTACTATGGAGTCAGATATTTATGAGGCAGAGGTTATGGACGTTTTGTTACACTTGCCCAAGGATAAAAGTCCGGGTTGGGATGGTCTCACCAATGAGTTCTTCGAGGCTTTTACTACCCAACTGGCGAAACCATTGCAGGCTTTGTTTCAGCAGGTGTGGGAAACGGGGATCATGCCTTCCTCATGGAAAGAAGGACTTATTAAATTGCTTCCAAAGGTTCCTTCGCCGTCTACGTTGAAACAGTGGCGCCCAATTTCTTAGATGGGTTCTATGTACAAAATATTTTCCAAAGTAATGGCGAACTGGCTTCATAAGCATCTCCCTGCCATTGTGTACCCTCTCCAGTATGGTTTCATTAAGGGCCGAAATATTCTGCACAATGTATTGAATGCACAAATGGCAATTGATTATGCCAGGCATTCTAATCAGGAGGTCGTACTGATTCAACTGGACCTGGAAAAGGCTTTTGACTATCTGGATTGGTCTTTCGTTACTGAACTTATGTCTGCTATGGGCTTTGGTGCTCGGATGTCTCGTCTAATCTACACCATCAGCATTGCGGCGTCTTCGCGAGTCATGCTGAATGGAGGAGTTACTGCGCCATTTGTCCTTGCATGCTCTGTCAGACAGGGCTGCCATTTGAGCCCTCTCTTCTTTGCCCTTGCGACGCATCCAGTTCTTTCGATGTTATCTCATATGGCAGCTTCTACTCAGTTGGCCGGATTGTCGCTTCCTACAGGACAGCAATTCATTAGTCAATCCCTAGCTGATGATAGCTTTATGATTTTGCGTGCGGACAAGGATAACCTTCGAAAAGCATTGGATGTTTGGGGTCTCTTTGGTCAGGCGTCCAGCCTTCGCATCAATGCGTTCAAATCTCCCATTCTCAGCTGCACGGAGTCGAATTTGCAGTCCTTGGACTGGCAGGGTCCGGTTGTTCCTCGTTGCTCCATTGTCAGGCATCTTGGGTACCCTTCGGGTGTTGATGTTCCCCCAAAGCAGCTTTTGCAGTGGATTTCTCAAAAAATGGTGGCTAAGTTTCTGTATTGGAAGTCTCAGGCCTGGCCCTTCCATGTTCGCCTCAAAGTAGCCCAGACAATTATGTTGCCAATGCTCACATATTTCTTGCCATTGCTGCCCTGGACTACTACGACTCTCAATGCTCTTACTCGGTCTATTCGTTTCATGCTATGGAAGGACTCATTGCATGCAGGTATTTCCTGGATTTCTTGGTCGCATGCGTGCATCCCCAAACGCATGGGCGGAGGAGCTATTTTAGATGCCCAAACTCACATGCTGGCACTCCGTTGGTCTCTTTTCCGCGCCATGTGCTCGGATCATCATCCATGGGTCGTTATAGCCCGTTATTTCCTTGAGGACCATGGGCTTCTGCATGGCAATACCCAAATCCGGAGTTCTTGGTGGCATATTCTTAATGCTGATTCGCGGTTCTCCAGTTCTTCATTGCTGCTTACTCATTTGGTATGTTCTTGGAAACTGGTCCTCCAGAAGGCTCAGTGGCATCCAGCGGAGGATCGCTTAGCTACTAACTCTTTTCCATTGGAATTGTTGGCAGTCTCGTGTTTACTTTCATGGGAAGGTAAACACGAGCTTAGACCACAATTCAACCGGATGGCACGCTTGGGCTTGTCTTCAGTCCCGCGGATGCCACCCTTGCCAGTCGCAATGTGCTAATATCGTTTCGTACAGCTAGGAGGCTTTTCAGGATCCCTCGTGGATATAGGCATTTATGGGAACAGCTTTTGACGATGCTCTAGAGTAGACAACCCTTTCCTGCCCTTGCTTCGGATCATCCCTGGCAGGATTGGGACTTAGAAGGCCGGCTGAATTTAAGCAAAGCTTCTGCTAACCAAGTGTATCATCTTCAGATTAAAGATCATCAATGGCTAGTTACTAAAGCGAATGATTTATGGGGATTGCGTAAATCTCGGTCATGGTGGAGGGCAACTGTGATGGAGGGCTGGTTGAACAAGACACCCTTCAAATATAAAGCCTTTCTTTGGAGAGTGATGATTGGTGGTCTTCCACTTGCTTCAGCTCTTTCCAAGGGACGAATCTCCAATGGCAACTGTTTCTTTTGCACCACTACTATGGAATCTGCCCGGCACCGATTTATTTCTTGCCCCATCGCTAAGAAAGTCTGGTTATTTTTGTCGGCTGTTTGGCGAGGGATCGTTGGTTTCACCCTACGCCCCTTTGATGGGGTTTTTGGGCAGCCCAAATACCCCACTCTGGCACAGCCACATATGAAGCTCATGTATCACTTTCTTCGATATTGGGGCTGTTGGCATAACTGGACCATTCGGAATGCTTTTCTTTTTGATTCTGCCTATAATGTTCAGCGGCATATTGCGAGGCTTAAGGGCCTCTTGTATTGGTAGTTAGATCTTCTCCAGCATTCTGACTTGCTCTCTAGGGAGGACTTACATCCTTGGCATATGGCAATTTCCTCCGCGTCTTTGCCATGACTTTGTAACTTGTAGTACTTGGAACCTCTTCACATGATGGCTTAGATTGTCATCATGTATCTTGTAATCAAGTAATCTTGTATTTTTTTCGTAATTAATACAATTACCTTTTACTAGAGAGAGAGAGAGAGAGAGAGAGAGAGAGAGAGAGAGATGTGATGACCAAATGGGTATAGCTGAGTTGATTAAGTGAATGCATGGTGACTAGATAGTCTGGAGTCTAATTCCTACATCCACGTGGTCATTTAGTATAAGAATAAAAAAAGGGAGATTTGAACTTGGGTGAGCAGCTTGATAAAATAGGTGGCTTACCACTAGGGTAGCCGCTTGATTACGAAAGAAAAAGAGAGATGGGTGGTGCTGAAAGGTCTTACAAACCTTAGCCTTACAAAGAATGAGATTGAAGCTAGTACCTTGGTGCACATTCAAATATGGAGGTGAAGAGTGTGTTGAGACATGCTTGACAACTAGCATTGAGTTTAGACAATAGAAAGGCTGTACTTTGCAAGGCAGCATCACAATGTGTATGGAAAGGTCTTATGCAGAGAGGTAGTGTGTAGTTGCTAATGAAGCAACAATTTCAAATTGACCTTTGAATACAATGGCTTAATTCCAAGCAATAAGAGAGTTGCTAATAGTTGTCCATGAAACATCTTTGTTTGAGCAACAAGATAGTTGTCAACAATCGTCATGAAACATATGTGCTTGAGCAACAAGAAAGCTATGAGCCCTTGCCCATAAATTGTCCGTGCAAGTTCTCTCTTGAAATGTATGACCTTCACATACAAATTCTTATGTGGCACTCCTTGGCACATCTTGAGAGTTAATTTTGAGCAACAAGATGGTTTGGTCATTGCCCATGAGAGATTTGTGCAAGTTTCCTCTCGAATTGTAGGATCTCAAAGTATGGACTCTTATGTAGCTCTCCTTGGTACATTGTAAGAATTATATAGATGAGGAGGCATGCAAACATTTGTACTTACATGGCAATGTGATAACACAAGGTAAGACTAGGAATTTTCATTTTCAAACAAAAAATGGTTATTGATAGATATTGGATTGTCAGGTTTTGAAAAACATAAAATTGTTATTTGACAAATGCTTGTAAATTGTTGATTTAGTGATCAAAAAAGATTTTTGAGTTTAGTCAAATGTGCTTCATTTGTATTGGTGAAGCTGATGATACTTGATGTATTTTTTTTGTATGAGTGCCTTTTGTCATGACTATACGTGCTTATAATCATCCCCATCTCCACTTATGATGCTCCAATGTGAAGCATAGAAGATTTGCATTGCTTTGTAAAGGGTAGAGGTTGCATTGCAATGTAAAATATGGAGGTTCCTATTTAGATTAAATAGTTTAAGAAGCCATACCTCTCTATTAGGTACATATCCTATCTTGATGGAGTAGGGAAGGTGGTTATGAACTTTGGCAACATAGAACCAGTCTGCAATGTTTAAGTATGGTGGTTGCTTAAAGTGATATGCATAGGAATGGAAGGCATGTCTACTACTGAGAGTGCAAAGGTGGACGTTAAGTCCAACTCCTTATGGGATAGACTAATGTAGGCAAAATTGTTGATGTTTTTTTTTGAATTTTCAAGTTAGATGCGAGGTTGAGTAACAATTGTGCTCGTTACTCTAGCTTGTAGAGGCTAAACTCCAAGGGATAAAAAACTTTTGGCACTTGCTTATTACATGCACTATAGGCTGCCTCAGTGCACCTTTTACAACACTCTTGGAGGAGAGGGAGTTGCCTCCTTCTAGAAGTCCCTCGGAGGACCCTTGTCCCAAACAATGAGCTCACCGAGGACCAAGTCACCTTGATAGGGAACCAAAGTACTGAGGGAGTTTCACCCTCTAAAAATCCCTAACCCAACAGGTTCTTGTACATTGCTTGAACCTTGAGATGGGCCATCATCCCAAAGGATGGAAGATTGTGGAGCTATGTAGTTGAGGGGGATCGATGTTAAGGCATTCTAAATTGCACACACTCACCCCTACCAACTAAGCTACCACTTGTTGACAACTTGGGACCACTTAAGAAGATTGCTCTATGCAAATATTTGATGACTTGGGACCAATTAAGGTGACTTCTCTATGGAGATATTTGGTATGGGTTGCCGAACTGAAGCATTTATCGTGCACATATTGGGCCGTCTATTGAGGGTTGGGTAATTTCCAGTCTTATTAATTCAGGCACATACACACATATCCTCTCTATTTTTCTCGAAGTGACATTTTGTATTAATAAATTGGAACTAACAATCCACCACAAATGTGTTCCGCAGTATTCGTAGACTTTTCCATGAGTTTCGTGCGTTTATGAACATTCGTATAGTCCATTTAGTATTGCTGTTTTTATAAAAATTATATGTTTGAAAAGTTGCATACAGGGTGGACGTGCCGGAGTGGTTATCGGGCATGACTAGAAATCATGTGGGCTCTGCCCGCGCAGGTTCGAATCCTGCCGTCCACGTTGAGTTGTTAGTTTCAGTGCATGGATATTCTTCACATGTTTAAAGTATTTTTTCATGATTATAGCGATCTCCCTAGGAAAGAGGAAATCTATTCAATTGCATTAGTTCTTTTTGATGGATAACCTTGAATACTTTCTTCATAGATTTATTGATCTACATAATTGGAGGGCAATTTAGATTGTACGAGCTTTGTTTCATGGATAGCATTGAATGCTTTCTTCTCAAATCCATTTGATCTACATAATCATATGGCAATCAATCGTTTTGGCAATTCTTTCTTATGTATCCTCAAAGCAAGAATGCATGCATGCCCAATTTCTCCTACAAGTGATCACTTAATCCATTTATACTTAAAGCATGATTGCATGCAAACCCGATTTCCTCTACAAGTGACCATGTCGTTGATTTGTACTTCCTTAGATGCACGATTTGATGCTTTATGCTAGATGTTGTAAGAGTGGTATCCACCTCTTAGGATAACCTAGTCTTGCTTGTTGTTAACATTAAAAAAAAAAGAAAATGTGTTTCCAATTTGCTCTATTTAAATCACTCAAATGTTGCCTTAGACTTTAATCTTAAAAAGGTTAGGCCTTATGTTAACACATGAGGGAATGCAGTACATGATCTCAAAGCCTAAATTTGTGGTTATCAATTGGTTGTTCTTGCCTTGACTCAAAATAAAAAATTATATACATTAACAAAGAGACCCATGGTCAAACTTGACCTAACTCATTTAACAAATATTTTCCTTGTTAACAAAATTTTATGTGTGTTTTCTACTCATTATCTATGTCCTTTTCAATATTTCTAAGCACTTTCTATATCACTCTATTGTACTAGTTATCATGCCTTTTTAAAAATTTCTATGTACTTTCTACTCGGATAAATTTCATTTTTGGACCATACAACTGAATGATACTTGATGGACATCACTTGATATATTATTGATTGAATCATGGTGGAGTATGGTGTACTTTTTTAAATTGTGTACTTTGTAAATTGCATTTTCTATGTAGTTTCCAAAATTTTGTAGGAACTTTCTATTTACTTTGATGCAGACCATACAATTTAATGATACTGGATGGGTAACACTTCATGTAAGGTTTCTATGTGATTTCTCTTTGGGTTTTAACAATTTTTGTTAAAAGAGCTATGTGCTATTATAAAAGTGATGTTGAAGAAAACACACTTATATATGGGTACATTGTTGCACTTGCCATATTGTAGGTTGTTTCTTTAGGTCCTATTCGGTTTTTGTAGGCCCTTTCATATGATCACAAAAAATAGAGTAGAAAAATATGCAAATTGGAAGAGAAATCATGAAACTTCAAATGAAAAAATTGACAAGAAGTTAATGGCTTCCTTTCGTCCAAAACTTGAGTTAATGCGAAGTAATGTGGCCGAGAACCATTGGGGCACTTCAACCACAATGCACACAACATCTAAATTTGCTAGGTCAATGAATTGCTATAGTTGGTGTGTGTTTACATTGCAAAGAGAAGAAAATGATTGTTTGGAATGTCTAAAATGTAGTTTCTATGTAAACTTCTATTGGGGTAAAGGCCAATGGTTGATAACCGGGGACACTCCTTGTATAAGTATGTGCTATATGCAATCATATATAAGTGATGATAACAAAGAATAAGGATACCATTTATTTGTGCCCATATAACTCTCTTGTGTTCTTCTCTGTCAACCCTCTCGCATTCCATAGCTTCTACCTCACATCCCACAATTGCTTCCTTCTCAATTGGTATCAAAGTAATGTTCAATGTTCGTGGGAGCTCATGCTTGGGGTAGGGAGCATGAGGAGCGAAGCTTTGTTGTGAATGTCTGGATTTAGAAGAAATGAGCTCATGCTTTAGAACCATTATGTGAAGCTTTGTTATAAATGTCTGGAGTGTAGACTTCAGGAGGTCCATTATATATGTTATCTTCACTTTCATATGTGATGCAATCTCTTGGTCTCTTGATTACAACCATGTATGGCTTTATTCAGCACTAAGGAGAAGTATGTTACATCCATGGAGGCTTGTAATTAAGCTATATATGGCTTACTTGTTTAGTGGGAGATATTGGCATCTACATTGTATTGTGATAGTTAAAGTGCCATTTATTTGGCACACACAATCTTGTCTTCGGTGCAAAGACAAAGCGCATTTAAGTGAAGTATCACTTCATTACACGGAGGTGCTTGAGGACAACCACATTGAGCTTATCAAGATCAATATAGATGATAACATCGCAGATCTTCTCACAAAGAGTTTACCTTTTGAGTGCTTTGCACACTGCAGAGAGTGCTGATGGGCATTGGAACAATATATTCAATT
Source organism: Lygodium microphyllum (assembly GCF_053477565.2). Taxonomy (NCBI): domain Eukaryota; kingdom Viridiplantae; phylum Streptophyta; class Polypodiopsida; order Schizaeales; family Lygodiaceae; genus Lygodium; species Lygodium microphyllum. Next base: position 137,464,287 of record NC_141156.1, on the reverse strand, counting down.
TCTTCTTATACTCCCATAAAGGCACATTGGCCTTTAAGTGAGAGGTTGTTGGGGTAAATAGGAGCGAATGTCCTTTATATAAATACATGCTGTATAGTCATATATAAGTGAAAATAACAAAGAATAAGGGTGCCATCCCCTTTGAACCCACATAACTCTCTTGTGTTCTATCTCAACCCTCTTGCACTTCGTAGCTTGTTCCTTATATCCCACCATTGCTTCCCTCTCAACTTTGGGGATTGGTTTTTCTTGGAAAAATTGCAAGAAAATTGTAATATAATAGAATGTATTAAGGAGTGCTTGACACTTGTGGTGTGGTGAAAGGTTGCTCAAAACTCAATTGTGGTGATCATGTAAGTGGTGTTGAATCTATTAATATACTCAAATATTCATGCAATGATTTTGGTAGTTGTGTAGTGCATGAAGCTTGACCCTTAGCTACTTCCCATATGACTTTCAAACACAAAGGTAAAAAGTAATGCATTCAAGGGCCTCAAACTATTAGTTGTGGTCATCCTAACTCTTAGTCATCATGGCGGTGATTCAAGCCTTCCATGATAAGTACATAGAAATAATGATTGAAACTCCATTTTGATTTTAGAACAGTAGTCATGGTGGTTCCATTGGTTGTGGTGATCATGAAAATCCTTACTTTGTGGAGCAATATAATGTTTAAGATCTTACATTGTCGCAAAATGTTTGTGGACCAAGGCAATGATTGAGACCTTAGGTTGCTATACTTTGTTGGATTTCTTTCCCTAAATTCCTTGGGTTGTATTTTTAACTTTAAAATCATGTAATATAATGATCTTTATGGTACAAAAACTAAATGGTTGTGGTGGTCATATGATACAGTTGTGGTGATCAAGAAAACACTCCTATGTGCAGGAGTGGCCAAGCACAAAGCATCAAGATTATGACAAACAAGGAGTACCACAAGCTTGTTACATGTACCAATGAAATGAATCCTACACAAGAAGCACAAATATGATCAAGGAGGTTCAAATTTTCTATGCTTTCTCTCATTCTCTACAAGAAAAATATGTCATGAAGCACAATAATCTGTGCAAGCAAGCAAGCGAATGATGCATTCCACATGCTTTGCTTAGCACAAGATTAATTGTGCAACTATCACATATCTATAGATGAGAGATTTTATGCTTTTTATGTATTCCTAAAAGAAGAGATGATGAAAAATATGGATTTTGATCTATCTTACTCTTTGCTTGTCCATCCATCATACCATTCTCATCAAAGAAATTGCATTCTAAGTTTGATCTCTCTTATTCTTTGCTCATTTGTCCATCAGATTGATTGCATTCTAAATTGGCATTTCCACCTAAATTTTGTGTCCTTTAGACTAGATGAGCCATTCTGGTTGCGAGTGCATGTGAGAAATCTCAACCTCTTATTTAGCCATAGTGGGTGTTCCTAACTAGCCATGCATATTTCAAAGTTCTAAAAAAGAAAAGACCGAGAAGAGAGCTCAAGTACAAGAACAAGATCTTGCTTATTAAGTTGATCAAGGTACAACCCATAAACTCTCTCATCTACTTGAGAGTGACTTTTGGCTCTTTATATAGCCATTGGGAGCTAGGGTTACAATTCTTTTGGTCCTTTAGGGGAGTTAGGACATTTACTGGCGATACATCAGCTCAAGTACAAGAACAAGATCTTGCTTATTAAGTTGATCAAGGTACAACCCATAAACTCTCTCATCTACTTGAGAGTGACTTTTGGCTCTTTATATAGCCATTGGGAGCTAGGGTTACAATTCTTTTGGTCCTTTAGGGGAGTTAGGACATTTACTGGCGATACATCCTGTTTACTTACATTTATTGCACATCATCTTGTTGGGATATTTTTTCCAGCAATTGCTCACAATGTCCCTTTTTGTTGCAAAAGGAACATTTAGTAGAAACCGTATGGACTAAGAGTTGATCACGGGTTGTTGAGATGGATGTTGAGCTAGTGTTGTTTTCCTTTTGATTTCTTTTCTCCTCATCTAGACAAGATTGAATTACATATTCAAGTGTATGATTTGATACATGTGCTAGGGTAATGACAAGAGTTGAAAAGACTTTCCTTACAACTTTTAAAAGTGTTGCAATGGCATCTTCTTTGGCAAATGGATATTGGATTGAAGCTAGTTGGGTCACGAGTCCCTTCATGTGGAAAATGAACATGGCCAAGTCTTCTCATTGCTTGTATTCCAAGTTGCAAAACTCTATTTTGAGGAAGATTTTAGAGTTCTTTCCTCTTGCACCATACAATTTCTTGAGCTCATCCCACTTCTCCTTTGCAATTGTAAGTTGATCAATGTGGTGGATTAGGGATTCATCCATGTGTAACATTATGATGGCTTGGTGCTCTTTCATTATTTTCAAGATCTATAGGGTTGGATGGGTCAATGGCTTTGGTCTCTTTGATGAAGGGCCAGTAACCCCTCTCTATCATTTTGTATTTCACTGATACTTTCCATGGGTGAAAGTCACCCCCATCAAACTAGCCGATTTGAGGCTTTACATCAATATATGCCATGATAGGAAGGCCTTGCTAACTGCACAAGGAAATGGCAGTGTCTAATCCTTTGCAATGCGTACAATAAGAGTGAAAGCAAACAAAATGATGTTTAAAATCAATTAGATAGCACGCTGAAAGTAAGTGATGTATAATCAAACAAATAAGATTAGATAAAGAGATGAAAATGGTCTATGTGTTTATATCTGACATATAGCCTTACAATAGTCAAGTAAGATGATGATAGTTAAGTACTTAATGAATATACATAGGGCCTAAAAATCTTCAGATTGCTAAGATTAACTAGCAAGAAATGATCAGTAGTGTTTAAAAACACTAGTATCCAAGCTTAGTAAAATGGTTGTGTTGGAGTCTAGTTGTATGTCGGCTTGAGAGTTACCTTTGGGGCAAGAAGCTCTGAGTTTTAAGATTTTAGATCTCCAATGAATTCCAAAGGTAGTTAATGATCGGAATCATTATTAGTGACTTCTAAGATGATTAAAAGGAACATGAAGAAAGCTTGAGCTTCCTCACTATGGCTACCTGCCAGATCCATAGTTAGGGTTTCACTAAGTATGGCCAATAGAAAGGGAGTTGGATCAAACCCTTTTAGGGTTAGATAGCCACTTTTGGGGCTAACAAAGCCATATGAAGCCTACCAGCATTGTGCCTTCCATAGCACGCAATAGCTCGTTGAGTATCTTGCTATCTAGAATGATGATTTTTCTAGGATTTCTTCAATGCCAAGTTGTACACACCACAATGTTGCCATTTGAAGTGCCAAGACGGTGCGCCCTAAGTTGAGGAGGAAGAGGTCTCCACAAGAAAGCAAGCTAAGATATGCCCTCCTTTAGCCACACCAGCTCCTCTAAGGTCAGTAGCTCCAAATTGGTATGGCTATGTTAAGAGATATGGTTGAGGAACAAACTTCTCATGTACACTAAGGCTTGGATATGGATAGGGTAAGCTTAATGGATTAGAGGTGGCTTTGATACCATGTTAGGATATCAAAGTGGAAACACGTACATGTGTGCATAAGAGGGAGAAGAGAGATCAAGTACAAGAATAAGATCTTGCTTATTAAGTTGCTCAAGGTAGAACCAATACACTCTCTCATCTACTTGATAGTGACCTCTAGGCTATTTATGTAGCCATTGGGGGTTAGGGTTAGGGTTTTCCTTGTCCTCTAGTCCATTCACACCTCACCTTTCCTCATGCACCCTTACTTACATAGGGTTTCCATGCTATACTTCTAATACCTCCCATAATGTGGTAGGCAGGCTCTTCAATGTAGTGAATTAGGTATCACTAGGTGGATGTGGGCCTAGAGGCCGTGGGATGCCAAATGGGTTAATGCTAGCTCTAGAGCTGCTGCAAGTCTCTAATTTGGGGGAGCAAGTAAAGCCATTTGTTGTATTCTTGGATATGGGAGTCCACAAGTTTCATATGGCGCAATATAGGAAAGCTATTTAGGGGCTATAGGTGCATGCCTCTTGACCAAACCACCCACAATTTGTGTAGGTTCTACTCTATCAAGCAGTAAGTGATCACTGTTGCAATGTATACACACTACACAATTTGGTGGTATGGTCGAGTCTACCTGAATGATTTGATTATTTTCAAGATCTCTTATTGTTGTCTACCTCTATTAGATTGGGATCTAGACTTTAGGATTTTTTCTTTATTGTCTCATGTTCTCTCCTTGTGTAGGCCTTCTATTTGGATTGCTTTATCCAAGACTCCATTGAGATTTGGCTAATTATGCACAATAATTTTTTGGGGTTATGTGCCATGTAACGATCCTTGTGCTAAAGTTGTTGCTTATGGAAAATGAGGGCTGAGCTCACTCTTGTGAAAATTGGAAATATTGTTCATTTGTAGTCTATTGTTCTCCTTACCTCTTGGGCCTAGAGTAGCCTCTTGTTCCTTCCTTGATTATTTTAGTGCTACTCTTAGATCTATTGTATTTTTCTTTTGGGATTCTTTATCTTGCCCTTTATGTTAATTATTTTGTCATTTTGTTCTTTTCTCTCCAAATGAACTTATTGTTTGTTCTCCTATATGGAGATGGGCTTTGGGCATCCTTAATGGTCTCCTTGTTGATTTGAGTAAGCCCACACTAAAACTAATTGTGGTAGTCTTGGCTTCAGTACCCTTCCTCCCTTGTGATGC